>NC_086178.1:72486225-72768725 GCF_023053635.1 Elgaria multicarinata webbii
GTAGTATTTTCAGGCATTATAGCTAGCGGGGAAAGCAACAGCTTGGGCCAGATCTACACCAAGCACAATATGACACTTTGAAAATGGTTTGAAAACTGTATATGGAGTGTGTCCTGGGCCCCAAGAGTTTCCAATATCATTATAACCTGTTTTAAAGCAGTAGTGTAGATCCTGCCTTGGACTGAAGCAGGCAGGGCTGGCCCAAGACATTCCGCCGCTAGAGGTGAAGGACAAGATGGCGCCCCTCCATCTCACCTACAGAAGCCTGCCAGAGTGCCAGTGGGATCTTTGGCACTGGTGATAGAGCAGCATCCTCCACTCTACCTAAGGGCAGCAAGCTAGCTGAGGTGGTACAGGGCAGGCCACAAGGAACTGCCATGGGGCTGCTATCTCTGTGCTCTACACACCATTCCTCTTCCATCACCTGAGGCACCCACCTCACTCTGCCTAAAGATAAGGCTGGCTCTTGAAGTGGATGCTACTGATTCCATCTGGAGTACGTGGTGGGCAAGGTAAAGCTTGCCTTGCCCCTAATCAGGAATTTCTATAACAGGCTAATACAGAATTCCAGAAAGTTACCCACCTTTGCCAAGGGAGAGCTTTCCATCTCCACAGCCTTGATTGGAAGTTGTGTTTTCTCTGGCCTTTGGGGAACATTTTTTTTGGGGGGGTTGTTCTTGATTTCTACTCCTTACAGCCTGGGATATAATTTCCAGTCTCTCTAGTCTTCCTGTAGTTAAGACCATTCTTAAGATGTCTCTCTAGCACTGAAATTTGTTTTCCTGCATATTTCAGTAAGCCATAAGTCCTAACTGAACTTCTCTTTAGAAAAGGTGCTGCAAGGGAGCTCATTATCCTGTAAGAAGCTACAACCATGTAATTGTCCACTGAATTTATTTTTTATATTTTATTTATTTATTACATTTATATACCGCCCCATAGCCGAAACTCTCCATTAAACCAGGATGGTGCTGGGATCTGGACAAAGGGAAAAGAGCACCATAATGATATACATTGCAGTGTCCCAGATGTGGACCCACAAAAATTAAAAACCAAAACCATTCATAGGAACTAGACCCTGAAGATATTTACATACAATTAGCTCCAATAGCATAGCCTGAGAACAAGTCATCTCAGGCCGCATTGAAAGGAGGAATGTGATAGCCCTACCTTCAAAGTGGAGACAAGTGCATTTTTAAACAGATTGTTGCAAAAGTAAATGAATTTAAGGCTGCGTTCCTATGCACCCGACCTGGGAGTAAGCTACACTGCACAGAGTGGGGTGTACTCCTGAGTAAAAATGCATATGATTGCTCTGTAAATGAACTTGTAAATCAATATTACAGCAACTGGGATGGGAAGGAATGATTTTTATATTACAAAATACCTGGTCTACTTGTATAACTAACCTCATTGCTAAATGTGATTTAACACTCTTCATATTTTTTTTAAAAAAAACTTATGGAGGTTCACTTAGCACTTCGTTATCTTTTAGCTAAGACCTACACCTTTCAAACAACTTATAATATAAACTGCATTAGTAATTTGTACTTTTATAATAAACAGATACATTCCCTTGGCTGTATAGTCTGAGTGTCAATCTTTTCTGGAAATATAGCAAAGTGTAACCGAATACATCAGAATGAGTCTGATCGACTATTTCTTCAACAATCACACGCTACAGCCTTCCTGGGACTGTACCACTTCCCAATGCAAATGTGTAGATCAAAAGTTTGAATAGTCCTTCGTATGAAAATCTCCATGTGCATAGAAAACAAAGTACATTAGGGGAAATGCCCTGGCATGCTAGTTTTCCATGGCCCAGAGAATGCTTGATGCCACTACTTCTCTTCTGAAGCAGTTCTATGGAAGGCTGTACTACTTGGTTCATTTGAATGTGTAGTTTGACGTTAGTATAAGGTATTCTTTGGGCTACTTCAGAAGTTAAACGGCCTGGTAATAATTTCCTCTGGCACTTGGGAGAGGGCTGCGGGAGCCTTGTGTGTGCTTAGCATCTGTGCATACAAATCTATACAAAATTCACCGGATTTCCCTGATTGTTCACCATTGTAAAATGGGTGAAAGGCAAAAACGGGGAGAATCGCATAGATATTTGTATACACTGATACATGGCTCGGGTGGCCATGTGTCCTACTTTACACTAGGGGCTGTCAGAAGGCAGTCCTCTATTTGAAGATGTTTTCTATTTGAGAGGCTGTCCAGTACAAGCCCAGTTTAAAGATGAAGAAGCGTAAGAAGGGAGATGCCCCAGTGTTATGTTCTGATTGGCTCATGCTGCTACTGGGAACTGCCCCTTAGCAAGCTTCAAATGCTGTGCTGAATTCCCTATTCTTTGTCTGACTGCTCGCCTTCAAGAGACCAGACCTTGATTACTAATCAATAAAGCACTTTTGAACCCTCTGTCGCTGGAAGTGTGGAGTCGTGCTTAGGGGCTGTTTGGATCTCATCCCTGGGTGAAGAACATTGATCTAACAATTGGTGTGCTTGAAGCTGTGAATCAGTGGCTGGCACCTGGACAGCAGACTGACCAGACACACAGGTCACCTCGTCACAGTCTGCCTCCCTAGGATGAGGTGTATTGTATTTCTATTTAAACTGTAGTCATTATTTCCAAATCTGCATCTATCTTTATAAATTAGCATCTGCAACTTTTATACAAATCTGTGCCTCCCTGTTTGGTGATTAATTTCCTCTTTTCTGATTATGTGAAAATGATCAACCTATGCAGGTCACACGACATGTCCAATCCTAAAACCTATTTGCATGACCTACCAAAGGCCCACTAACAGGGCCTTGGTTTCATCTATAAAACTGGACAAAGGCCAGATCTACACCAAGCAGGATAAAACACTTTGAAAATGGTTTGAAAACTGTATAGGGAGTGTGTCGTGGGACCCAACAGTTGTTACTACTATTATAAACTGTTTTAAAGCAGTAGTGTAGATCCTCCCAAAGTCAACAGGCTCACATGTCAAAATGCATCTATTACATAGTTAGGACTATTCTCCAAGCACCATACTCTAAATATACACCACATTCTATAACTAATAGAGTACACTACCCTCTCACGTTGCCTGTGATGCTAACTCACAATCAAACAATATTTCAAGTTATTCCAAGGAAAAAAAATAGAAGCCACTCCATTGTATGGCCCAAACTACACGCATGCAAAGAAATTCACAGGAAAAGATGAAACCTGCCATCTGCGCTTGAATGCCTTGGCACAGAAGGATTCATTAAGCGGCAGTTAAGGGACTTCCCAGTTGTTACTAGATGCTTGTGTGCAGACATATGTTGCTTTTCACCCTTCACTTTTTGATTTCCTCAGTTTTATTGTTTTCTATACATCACTGCAAAATATGTTTG
This sequence comes from Elgaria multicarinata webbii, assembly GCF_023053635.1. Lineage (NCBI taxonomy): Eukaryota > Metazoa > Chordata > Lepidosauria > Squamata > Anguidae > Elgaria > Elgaria multicarinata. Next base: position 72,489,613 of record NC_086178.1, read on the forward strand.
CCCAATAGAGAAGGCTCACATTCTTTTTCATCATCTTCTATGACATTACAGATATTGATGGGACCAACACTTTGTGTAAAAGTGATACCATTGCCTGGTTTTTATTGGCCCTGGCTGCAATGCAGAAGAATTACAGTAGAATCTCAGTGACTTCCACCACAGAAATGAAGGTTGTTCATAAATCAAATTATATGACTGGGGGCCTCCCTAACCCCTCCAAATGCCTACTTCTCCAAGCACCCTGCCGTCTTTTGCTTCCCCTCCTAGACTAAAGAATTTGGCACTGAGGCCTAATCTACACCAAGCAGGATGTTGCACTATGAAAGTGGTATATAAAAGGCAGGAGCCACACTACTGCTTTATAGTGGTATTGAAGTGCAATGACAACTGTTGGGGCTCATTGACACATATCTTATACTGCTTTCATACCACTTTCATAGTGCTACATCCTACTTTGTGTGGCTCCTGCCTTTTATATGCCGCTTTCATAATACAATATCCTGCTTATTGTAGATTAGGTCTCAGTATTCCTGCTTCGTTCAGCTCTAATTAACCTGCCACCAGTTCTCCTGCTCTTCTGTGTCATTGTTATGCTTCTCCAGACTGCCAAGTCCCATCCAGGATGTCAAAGCAGCCTCAGCAGTATCTGCATTCATGGTGTCAAATTTGTTTGCTGACCAGCTGAGGAGTGCCTGGTGTTCCTGCCCCTAGTGAGAATTCCCCTCTTTTAAGGCCTTTGTCACTTCCAGCAGAAGCCACCCTTGGTTTCGTTGCCAATGGGGACCAAACCTTACTCAGTCCTCTCCCTGGGAGGGCACACAGACTTTATACTTTAACCTTATATTCTCCCTTTATTACCTCATCCTTACGCAGCCACAAGCATGAGACATAGGATTTTATAAACAAAGAATGCTTTATTAATTACAAATTGTTGAATAATAAACAAGTAACTCTTAAATGGCTCTATCAGTATAGGTTCTCTCAGACACAATGCTCCACAATCACTCTCTCAATCAATCCCTGCACAGTCGCCACAGACCCCTCTCTCTCCCTCCCTCCCTCCCTCCTCAAACCTAAAATCCTGTTTCTGATCTAAACCCAATCTCATCTTGTCCCTCTCCCATTGTGATCTAAACCATCAACCCCCTGTCTCTCACAGCACAACACAGTTTATACAGCACACAGATTTCAACCCCTCTTTCTCAATCTCTCAGCCAATCAGCTCACATGTGCAAATCCACCATTCTCTCCCTAGAGATCCTTATGCTCTATCCCAAGCAGAGGAAAGAAAAGGAATTCAAAGCCAAGCCACTTCCACCCATACTGCCATCAGCCTAGGATGGGGGAGCCCCCAGGCTTGCTTGGTCTCCTTGGTTCTGCTGAATCAGGAACCAAACTGGTTCCCTTGAATCTCAGAGCCAAGGACAATATATATTTAGTAGCGCCAGCTGCAGAATAAAACTGGATTTAGCACTGACCCAAACTGGAAAGGACACACAACTTTAACAGGTAGATAATTTATTTACAAGAGGGAAAAGGGGAATTGGAAGTTACAAAGCCAAGTAGTTAAAAACAAATGAGTACAAGTACAAGACAGCTGGAAACCTAACATAGACTTTTAAAAAGAAAAGAAAAAAGGACCCACTATGCTTCTGACCTATGCATACCTTAGTATGGGCCTTCTCATAAGCCACACTGGACATGAACACCTCTTTCCTTGCGGCAAGGCAGGAACAAAGGCAACTGGCATAACAGGCCCCCCCCCAATTTATACACATGAACTGCACCATTCTCCAGGTCTTCCCCCTCCCTGATGAAATGTCAAAGGGAGAACTTCCACTTTTCATGCAGGCACAGCTCAAAAACATCTCTACTCCTTCCCGCAGAACTGGACATTTTATGACCTTGGGGCTGGAGACAGCCAGCACTATAAGAGGCAAGACAGATCACTCCCTCCATCCAGGTGGTCAAATGTCTTCATGCCAGTTCTTCCCCCTTGAGTCTCCTACAAGGCTAATCAGCTCAAGAGATCTGCTGTAGAAAACTGATACTTTATAGAAAATGGAGTCACCCTGGTTTTTTACATTCACCTTCCCTTCTATGCGTTTAGTGCACACATGTACAGGGAGTGAGGTTGTGTCCACTGGTCCTGCTGCTGACCTCTGCAGTGGAAGCTGAGAATGAGCCCTGATTATGCCAAAGTTCCTGATTGCATATATAGGGTAAAATTCAATGTACATCCTACTTAGAGTAGACCCATTGAAATGAATTGGAGTAAGTTAGTCATGACTATGTACCATTTCAAGCCATTTTTGTTAGTGACCTCCAATATTCTGCAGCAATTAATCCAATAATTTATTACATGAAGATATACTTCCTTCTGTTTGTCTAGATTCTAGTCTCTAGAAGCTGCTGGCAATTAAGTAATTAATTAATTTCATCTGAGCAAATCTATGAGCTTCTATCTAGAAGATGAGATCCTTACATACTGCTTACTTTGAAATTAAACATAGGGCAGTGTGTGACCCACAAGAGGTTTCTTGCCATTGGTCTATTACCTGGTTCAGGTTATCTGCCTCAGGATAAGGCCATAACTTAGCTCAACATTGCTTGCCTTAACGCAACATTGAGTTAGCTTAACACTAAAGAGCACTCTGAATTTTACCTAGGAAGATATGAAAAATGCTAAAGAAAGGCCAGGGTTTAAGTAGTTGAGTAAAGGCAATGTGAAAGATTTATTTTGCTGGATTTATATCAGCTTATGAGGCCATTTTTTGCGACTCACAGCTGCAATTCCACAATAGCAGATACGCATCAGTTGGGCTTTTGGTTTGGTTCATCTTGGATATGTGGCAACAGTGTTGGTCTCATCCAGTGGTGGTTTTCCTCCCCAGTTGTCAGCAGTACAGACTGTGATTAAGAGTAGTTTCTTCATACAAATGGAAGAGTTATTGGTTACTTCTCCTGTTTTCCTTTCTGAAAGCACAGGTTATGGACCTTTGAGAGCTGAACGGTCTGGACAGAGAGAGGGGGGCTCAGGTGAATACAAAGATGAAAAGTTGCTCCAAATCTGTGAAGAAACAAAGCCTCCAGATGTGGCAATGACCTTGATATCAGGAAATAAACCATAGCTAGATGGGGCGAAATCCCAGGGTGATCCCCGGGATCGTCCCTGTGTGTCCACATGACACACAGGGGATCCCGAAAGCAGGGAGGGATGATCCCTCTCTTGCCCCGGGATCTCACCCTCCCCTTCGAGCCCACTTTTTCCACAGTCTCGGGATGATCCTGAGATTGCGGAATGTGTGTGTGGGTATCGCGGTTTGTCCCGGTTCCTCACAAGGAGCCGAGACCCACACACAGGGCGCAGAGCTCCTCAGGAGCTCTGCACCCATCAGGGGTGAGGTGGGGGGAGTGGAGAAATTAATTTTAAATTAAAAAGACTTACCTTTTGTGTGCGAGCATTTGTGCGCTCTTCTTTAACAAAAAAAAATGGTGGCCGCAATGTTCTCCCCCTCTGAGGTCTGTTTACTACATGTGTAAACAGAGGGGGAGATCTTATGATAAAAATATTGTGAGATCTTCACCCCTCCATGCTAGACTGGTAGATCTAGCTGAGGCCATTGTGGGGAACTGTTTGAAATGAACCTGGTCTAACTCAGAAGGAGTGTTTTGGAGGACTAGAATAAGCTATCGAGCAATCCAGAATGACTCATTACTTCTTTGAACAAGTGTAGCAGGTATGCCCATCCTTTCCAATTCATCCCTGCTACTGTCTGGAGTGGAGGAGACTTTATTCTTTGAGGAACTAGAACTCTATACAAGTCCTAGTTAGGCATTCTCCTCCATATGACTGCAATTGCATGTGTATGGTTAAGGGAGAGTGGGTTCACACCTGCTGGATCTGCCCCTGCTGTTGTATCTCCCATTGGCAGTGGCAAAGAACAAGATGGCGCCCTCTCCCATTTCATATACAGAAGCCAACTAGACTGGCAGTTTAATCGTCTTTCAACACTGACCATGGGACAGTATCCACCACTGCACTGAGTGCAGCAGGCTGGTTTAGGAGTCACAGAGCAGACCATATAACAGCGTACAGTCTCCTCCAACACCATGCTGTCATCTCCCAGCGTCTGCTACTTGAGGTGACCACCTCATTCTGCCTAATGGTAGGGCCAGGCCTGCCTGTTGGCCCTCCTCCACTGCTGTCCATGTGTTGTGGGGAGGGGAAATTACTGTAAAAGGGCATGTAGGTTCTGTCTATGGTTGTGAACCCTGATCATGTCAGACAGTATTGATTTAGCAAGTAAATGCTTGACATTATGGCCTTGAAATGAAATATATCTGGCTAGACATCAGGAAAAATTTCCTGTACCGAGGGAAGTTGTGGGCTCTCCCACACTAGAGGCATTCAAGAGGCAGCTGGACAACCATCTGTCAAGGATGCTTTAAGGAGGATTCCTGCATTGATCAGGGGTTTGGAATCGATGGCTTTATAGACCCCTTCCAACTCTACTATTCTATGATTCTAAGAGTTAAAAACTTAAAAGTCTCTAAATGCTCTTGAAAGTTAAATGTCAAAACCAATATCTGAAAATGTTCAAGTTCAAATACAAATCTTCACTCACCCCACATTCTTACCATGGCAGTTTGATCATATGAATTGGTCTTGAATCACTTACCAACCTAGCAGTGAGAAGCTCTGCTGTTTACTTGAATGTCAAAGCCACCTGCGTTCTGAACACAACTTCCTTTCCTTCTCTTTTGAAGGCAGGTTCTTGTTTTGACTGAATGTCACTTAATTCAAGTAGCAATAATTTTAACCATTTCTCTCATATGGTCCCCCTGTTTGAAAAAAGGAAAAGGAAAGTAACACTAAAGCTAATTACTCTATTATGTATTATGAGGTCTGGGTGTGTAAAACTTTCACACCAGAAGTGTCTTATTTTGCTAACTGCTTGAACATTAAACTTGAACAGAAAGGAATTGTTCCCATGACTCATATTTTTCATCATTTGGTCATTAAATTGTGATGGATATAAACCTATAAAGTACCTAAACTGAACCTTTTAACAATCCATGAGCAATACTATCATTTTTTTAATAGAACTCGCTGACCGTGCCTTTCTCAGATGCCATTTGTCACTTTCAGTGGGCAATAATCAATAACTTGGCTTTGAAATAAATAATATAGCAGTCGCAATATATTATCTTTCAGGCTGGCCTTATACTATCCATAAAATAGGGTCTGAAAAGATGGGAACTTTAGATAAATATTAAAAATGAAATGACACTGAAACAAAGAGCTAAATGAATGAGCAGACGATCAAAACCTAACCATCCCTTTGCCAGTTATTTACGCTTCTGCCCCATTTAGAAAGAGAAATCTAGATCCAGTCTAAAAGTTACACTTATTTGTTTGTTTATTTATTTTATAATGCTTCTATGCCACTTAATATAATGAAATATATCAATAGTTTACACTAAAATGCATATGTAATATAATAAAAATAATATAAAATAGAACCAGTGTGGTTTAGAGGTTAGAGTTTCAGATGGGCCATGGGAGATCCAGGTTCCAGTCCCCACTCAGCCATGAAGCTCACTGGGTGACTTTGGGCCGATCACAGACTCTTAGCCTGACCTACCTCACACATTTTTTGTGTGAGGATAAAATGGAGAGCAGGATGACCATTTAAAGTGCTTTGAGCTCCTCGGAGGAAAAGGGTGGTGTATAAATGTAATAATTATAAAATAAAATAAATATAAAATAATATTACTCTTACCATGTGTATGAGTCCATTTTTACATGTTGTCTGTTTCTAAGTATTATATGTGATTGACATGTTGGATCTGCTACGTCCCACCTTAAGAACCCTGAATTCTGTGATAATTTTTCATGGTTAATGTTCCTTGTGGTGTTTTGAATGTTTGCATTGGATTCACATTGTGTGCTGCTTCCAATAATGTTAGGGATTCATCCAGGGCCGATCCTACCATGAGACAGTGAGGCCATTGCCTCATGCAGCAGATTTTGGGTGTCATAAAAGGGCAGCAAATAGTTATTTACTTTGTTATGATGGTATTTGTATTGCCAGGGATGGGGAGAGGAATTTTCTGCCTAAAATACCAAAATAATTTGGCTGGCTTCGGATATTAGACACCTCGACTTGGGTGCATGGGGTAGGGTGGGGGAACCATTTGCTGCTCTACGTCAAGCAGCAAAATGCCTTGTGTTCATCCAAACAATTGGCGCAGGTTCCAGAGTGCTTAGGTGACTGTAGACTATCTAGTCACCCAAGGTTTTAACAGGTTTGTCTAGTTGTGGTTTTAAAAAATGTTGTGAATAATCATCTCACTCTATAGGGGTGCCCTTGCACTTTACAGAGTTTACATGTCGTGTGGTCTGCTAAACTTCGTATTTAGAATTCTGTGTGGTTTCTTTCTCCTTTTAGTGACATGTGCACCAGAAATATACTTAACACAAATGGCCATGCAATCCATTATCCATCTCTCATCACAGCAAGTCTCCCCCTAAACTGTGCATTTAGTTTCTTTTTCCTAGGTGTAGATCTTGGCATTTATCCCTATTAAATTTTTCTTCTGTTGTTTTCAGCCCAGCGCTGCAGCCTATCAAGGACACTTTGAAGTTTGCTTCTGTCTTTCAGGGTATTAGCTATCTTACCGAATTTTGTGTCATCTGCAAATTTGATAAGTGTTCCCTGCACCTCCTCACCCAAATCATTAATAAAAACGTTGAACAGCACTGGGCCCAGGACTGTGGTACCCACTTGTTACTTCCCTCCAGTTTGAGAAGGTACCATTGATTAGCACTCTTTGACTCCAATTCTGTAGCCAGTGTGGTATAGTGGCCAAAGTGTTGGACTAGGAGTTGGGAGATCTGGGTTCTAGTACCTTCTCAGCCATGGAAACCCACTGGGTGATTTTGGGCCAGTCACGGACTCTCAGCCCAACCTACCTCACAGGGTTGTTGTTGTGAGGATAAAATGGAGAAGAGGAGGATTATGTATGCCCCCTTGGGTTCCTCAGAGGAAAAAAGGTGGGTTATAAATGCAATCATCATCATCATCATCATTATCATCATCATCATCATATCCACCTAATAGTTGTTCCATCTAGCCCACTTTTAACTAGTTTGCTGATCAGAATATCATGTGGTACTTTGTCAAAACCATTGGTGAAGTCAAAATATATTATGTCCCCAGCATTCCCATAGTCCACAAGGGAAGTTACCCAATCAAAGAATAAAATCAGATTAGTCTGGCAGGATTTGTTCTTGACAAATCCCTGCTGGCTTCTAGTAATCACTGCATTGTTTTCAAGGTGCTTACAGACTAACTTCTTTATAATCTGCTCCCAAAATTTCCTAGCAGCTTCTGCAGACAACTGCACTAACGTTATAAAGCCCTGAGGAAGAACGCAACCGTGTTAGAAATGCGTAGGCACCTGGCACTTTAATAAACTTTTACTAATAATATTATTGTAGAAGATTACTTGGTTCCACCCTTGCCTTTGGCTATTTTTTACTTCCGAAAATTTCCTAGCCATTGATGTCAGACTAACTGGTCTATAGTTCCCAGGTTCCTCCTTTTTGCTCTTTTTGAAGATAGGGACAACATTAGCCCTCCTCCAGTCGTCCACCACTGGAGGAGGGCTAATGTTACACATTCAGAAGCCTTCTTCCATGTGTGGATACAGTTTCTGTGAAATCCATCCTGTCTTGCACAGTTTGTCAGGTGCCTTTAATTCTGGCATCTGCTCTTTGACAGAATTGGATTATTTTAGTTCTTTATTAGTTTCTGAGTTTGCACAAATTTGCACTCATGAAAATTTGCAAATCTCCCCCAATGTACATTTTCACTGTTTGGCCTATGGGAGAAATGTGCATTTTGGCTTCTCTTTTTTAAAAAAAAGGTTTGCTTATTTTTCTGTCACTAAATTCGCTCAAAATTCCAGAAAATTAGAAAAGTGGTCTGCAAATCCATGGAATCTGCTTGACCGAGGGAAAAACTGGTCAGCTGTGAAATCTGTGGGTCATATTCATAAAAATCTGAACTCATTTGATTTGTGTGTGTGGATCTCTCTGAAATCCCCATGTGTGGATCTCCTTCTCATGACATTTAAATTGCTTGCCTATCCCTGATTATTTAATTGTAAAGTGTTGAAAAATCAATTCAATGTAAGGAGATGTTCAACATCTTGCACTGCAATCGCAGCATAATCTAAGTTAACTTAATGCGATTTAACACACACACACACACACACACACACACACACAGACACAAAGCTTCATACCACATAATAAGAAATTCTATCAAAACCACGGGGAAGGAATCCTAACAAACTGGAGGTTGGCGGCAGGAATCCAGCCTTCCGCATTTGCAAAAGAAGCTTGATATTGGGGGAAGGCAATTTCTTCAATCACAGCTTCAACAACATTTGGGAAAGCAAGAATTCCTGAACTGTCTTTCCTTGAAGGGGTGGGTGAAAATGCCCTGAGATGTATTAATCGAATGGATAGATTTTTCTTTAACAAGAAAACCCAACATATACAATTGTCTGCAAAGCGAGTACACACGTGGCAACTAATTACAGCGGGCACAAAGTTCCAAAATGTAACATCTAGTTGGTTTCCAAACAAAATAGAAAACAATTAAACAATCTGTCTGTAGCCTTTTAGGTAAAGGAAATGACTGCTCTGTAACATTGCTGAGCTTGATACAAAAAGTGTTCCTTCTGCCTTTCAGCCAGTTTGAGTACAGTCATCTTGTTCGTTTGAATACATGAACAAGTCCATAGAGTTAAGATGCTTGGTGGAAAACACATAGTAATGGTAAGGCTTATTGCTCTAGACTGAGAACATATAGGAAGGTGCTGTTTTCTGTACTGCTTCATTCTGTATTTAAGGCTTTGCTTAGCCAACTGAAAAACTTCCTCACTAACTATGTATCTGTAATCCAAGGGCGCTTCCCACATGACTTTTATTATGTAATCACCAGGCCTCATTCACAGAATTCTATGTTATTGTCTTCCGCTTATAACCCTCCCATATTTTTGTACCACTTAGTCCACCTTTTTTCTTACCGCTATTGTGTATATATATGTGTGTGTGTGTGTGTGTGTGTGTGTTTTAAAGATAGAAAGACTGAATACCTTCACAGTGTCTTTTGACTTGTAGTGCTAGGAATCCTCTGCCTGCAAGCCCCACAAAAATATTCCAAAGCCTCTTTTAAACCTTGCTAAACAACAACAAAAATCCCCTTGGGCCAACAGCTTGCACTGCATCTACATTAAAGTTGGGAAGTAGACCTGCTATGCAGAGATGCTGTTGTTTGCCAATTTTGGATTTTATTTATTTATTTATTTATTTATTTATTTATTTATTTTATTGCATTTATATCCCGCCTTTTTTCCTTCAAGGAACCCAAGGTGGCGTACATAATCCTCCTCCTCCTCTCCATTTTATCCTCACAACAGCAACCCTGTGAGGTAGGTTGGGCTGAGCATCTGTGACTGGCCCAAAGTCACCCAGTGGGTTTCCAATGGTCGAGTGGGGACTAGAACCCAGAATCTCCTGACTCCCAGTCCAACACTTCAGCCACTATACAGTTGGCAGAGTAGAGCAATACACAGCCAACAAGGGTTAAAATGAATAAAACTATAGAGACAGACAAATAAAACCACACACACACACACACACACACACACACACACAGAGAGAGAGAGAGAGAGAGAGAGAGAGAGAGAGAGAGAGAGAGAGAGAATATTACATTTGGTTCCTAGTAATAGCAAATCCAGTAATCCTGATTCTGAATTTTTCACATTCACAGTGGGTCCTCTGTGTAAGTCAAGGTCAATGTCACCATACGTAAATAGAACTCTTGTTTATTCAAACTTCTGTTTATTGTTTTTCTAACCTCCCCCAGGCAATTCAGATAAGTAAGGTTGTACTGTATTTAATATTTATAAGGCTTCCTGAGAACAGAGAGGAACCTTTAATTATAATGGAAATGGAGATTGTGTACTTAAATATACTGGATAAAGACTTGAATCAGTAACATTTGTTACAAATATCATCTATACACAAGTCTAAATACTCTCCATTACAGTGTGTGTGATATTAAAAATGACTGAGTTAAAAGAATGTGCTTCACCTCCTTGGCCAAGGAAGAAGGCATGGCTCCAGTATTCTCAGGCTTAAATGCTGCCAGTATTTCATGTTCAGCTAGTCATAAAGTTAAAGGTTAATAGGCTGTACAAATGACAGAGTTTAAAGGGGGAAATGAGCATTGGGAAGATCTCTAGCACTTAGGCAACATTTTTGAAATGAAGCTGAGCTTCATGGTAATATCCCTTTTCCTGATGTTGATCATTAGGGTGAGAATAATTCTATTTGCATAAGCAATTTCTCTGCCCGTAGCCCATCTCTGCTTATTTTGGGGGTAATTGTGACACATACTGTCTCATAAGCCTTTGACACATAACTGACTCGTAATCGTGCCCAGTGACATAACAATCTGCTGCCATGGAAAATGTAATGGAGCACGTTTTAAACGGCGGCCTCTGTATGATGATGAAGGGCAAGTCAATACTGTGCTGCGTGGAGGAGGCTGCTCATATCAGAAAAGGAGACTGGCATGGAGGGAGGGGAGGAAAAACACATATCACATCACAGGTATATACGAAGTGCTGCATTATCCTAGGCATCAAGTCCCTTAGAAGTCCAGGACATATTCAGTTGTTAGTATGCACAAGACTGTAGTCTTGGGCAGAATCTACACTACTGCTTTAAAGCACTTTAAAGTGCTTTATAAGAGTTTTGACAGATGTTGGGGCCCAGGACACACTCCATATACAGTTGTCAAATCTGTTATAAAACACTTTAAAGCAGTAGTGTAGATCTGGCCTTGGTTAGCTATTTCGGATTGTATTTGTAAAGTTGTAAACTGCGTAGAGAGCTTCAGCTATTGGGTGGAATAGAAATGAAATAAATAATAATTTCTAAATTAACTTTCCACCCTGAGAAGAGCCCCAAAGGTGATTTACAACAATAAAATATCAACCCTATTAAAAAGAGAATTCAGAGCCAATAGAGATAATCCCTGCTTTAAAGGGATGGGTGATCTACATTCCAGGACACCAGTGGGAAATTTCCCGCCCAGTGGGAAATGGCTTAAAGCAAAGTGTAAAGCAGAGGTGGGCAGCACACAGTCTGTAACCACCCTGGCTTTAAGTGTGGTCCCCACTGTCCCTGAAGTTGCTGTGGTGGCAGCAGTAGCAAAACAACTGGTTGTTTGCCACTGAATTTGGGCAGCAAACTATGACAGAGACCTAAAAAAAGGCCAAAATTTGCTTTAGAACAAGGTACGTGCTTTGTTTTCATTCTAAGTTTGGCATTTTTTTTACACCACCATCATGGTCGGCTTCCAAAATTCAGTGGCAAAATCACCAGTAGTGTTGCTGCTGCTGACAAAATTTAGTGCTGTGTAGAGGCAGTGTGGCCTCCAGGGGAGCCTGGGTGTGTATGAAATTGGCCCCCAGAGACCCTAAAGTTGCCCATCCCTGGTGTAAAGCCTTCTCTCAATACTTTCACTGTTGGATGCCACTGGAAATAATGTGTTGTTATCGCTGCTGCTACTGAAAAGTACATGATCAATGCATAGGCGTGTGGGATGTCTCCCTTGCCAGTGGCGCCATAGTCGCGCCTTCCTGTGAGCATGGAGCAAGGGGAGAAGTAGGCTCCAAGCACTCCAACCATGGCTGACTGTATATGTTGCCTCTTCCGGAAGCTGAAGCAGATAATGCCAGCTTGAATGTAGGCACGTGCCTTCCTTTATTCATTGGTTGGTTGGTTTGAGAAATTCATGAGGACTAGCTTGAAGTTTCAGGGAATCTATGCAAGCTGACCTTGTTCATTCTGATTAATGGTTTTGCCTTCCTTCTTGCCTAATTAAGATCCTTTGGTGGGTGGTGGGGGAGAATAAATAAAGTGGCCTTGCTACAGAAGGCTTAAAGGGGGTATTGTCATCATGCCAGCGCTCCAGTTCTTTTCACTGATCTGCTGGAAAATGACCCCAGGGTTTCAACAATTGTGGCTTGGCTGCCCAGTTTGGTTTCAAATAGTGTTTATATTAAACCTCTAGTCCGGCTCCTCAGCAACACTCACTTTGAATCAAATCTATGACTTTTGTACTATAGTTTTCTACTGTTAGCAAGGGCCAAAACAGGCATCACTTTAAATCTGTATCTACCAGCCACATTTTTTCTTTTTACTCTAGAGTAGGTGCAGGGCCCCCATCTGAATCTTAAAAGTCCCCCTACCCCCATGCTAGAGTCGTGTAACAAACTGGTATTTCTGCACCTCAACCCTGCAAAGTGACCTTTTCCAGAGCTTCTTTCAAACTCCATAACAACCTGGTTAGTACGTTTGCCAAGCAGTTCAGGGCATGAATAAGGCCAGCTCCAGGCTAGACAAATTCAATCAATTCCAGTTTCAAATCAAATGAATTTATTAAAGAAAAAGAGAGAAATTGAGAAATTATCAGTTGCTTTTTCAAAATCAAATGAAACATCAAACCTGTTCACTGAACAGTGGAGACTGGTGGCTCTGAATTCGGTGAGGCTGTGAATTCTTTCTGGGTTTCCGTCAGAAGCAGCCAGAATTCTAAAGGAACTGTCCAAGATGCTGAATGCTGTCCTCATAATTGGTTCAGCACCTTGGATGGCTCCTTCTGGCTGCTTCTGACAGAAACCCGGAATGGATTCACAGCCCCGCCAAAATCAGAACCACCAGCCTCCACTGTCACTAAACCTTATTTATTAAGGCCATAAGAGTAACTCACCCAAGCAATGAACAAATGAGGATTTCCAAGGATAGCTAGGCAGATGTGTCCTTTCTGCTTTCCACGCAAAGACAAAATCTCAAAGTGCCAAAGTATTTCTATGGGACTGGGGAGTCACCAGGGAGGGAAATTCAAACTGACCAGTCAATAGCCTGGGGGGACCTGTCCACGCATCCTCCAACTGAAGTAATTTCCACTGTACTTCCTTTACATAAGGTGAGTTATGGGGGCAGGGAAAGTGAAGTGGGAGAGTCAGCCTGGAATAGAGAGATATAAATGTGCAGGTCTATTGCAGCATTTCCAGGCCTGACATATTCTTTGTTCATGAATCTTTCCAGAAAGTTGGGGGTGGGAGAGGGGAGGTTTGATTCATCACAGATCCCAACCTAGATCAGGGGTCCTGCACCTACTCTAGGGTAAATATAGGGAAACATAGGCTGATAGATGGTTTTGGTACAGGAGTTCATTCTTGATTGGGACTTGAGCATGGTGGGGTAGTGGTAAGGGGGCTTTTAAGATCTGGATTGGTGCCCCTGCTCCTACTCTAGAGTAAAAATGAGACCAGATATAGCTGCTAGTCACAGATGTAAAGTAATGTCTGTTTTGGCCCTTAATGGTATGACTACAGTTACCATTAGGTAAATGCAATCTTTTCACAAGGTGCTGTTATGCTGCTGTTTTATTTCAAATATATCTATGTGCCATTGACATAAAAAGAAATCCTGGTGATCAAATTGGCCACCCTTCTAACCAGATATCTACATAGGTATATTATCTCTTCTGTCTGGTCTTGCAAGAATAAACTTATAATTATCATTATATCGGGGCTACCACAAATAGTTTGCTAATGCCAGTTGCACACTGTCAGGTGTCTTACCACAGATTTGCCATGCAGTAAACATGACATTTAAAAATGTATTGAGATGACATCAGCCAATATGCGCAACCTTTTTATTTTAGTGGATTGTTTTTGTAACTTTTTGCCGTTATACCTTTTTATAGCAAACTAACATTCTTTTTCAAAAAGAAGCTATGCCTGGAAGTTGAATGAGAAGAATGCTCTAGCCTTTTATTAGCTTCACTTTCTGCAATATATCTGGTCTGTATGCCAAGAGAAGTACAAGCAAATAGCAAGTTATTGGTTTTTCAATAATAAGGTTTTATAAAAGGAAATAAAACAGCATATCTTACCTGACAGTATTTATGGAACAATTAATATTGCCAATGTATTTTCCATTTCCTCAATATTTCATATACTGTATCAGTTCTGATATACCTCAAAATACTACAAGAAAGACCAACAGGGAAGTGAGAAAACTTTTAAAGGCAGAAATGCAATTTTCATGCCAACTTATCATATTCTCTGATATGAAATCAAAGGAAGTTGCAGTTCTCTTTAACTTTTGGGAGGGAAATCTGAAGGCACAGTTGACCATAACATCTTGTTTTAAGTCTGCACTGTTAAAATGTATCCCCTGATCTTCAAAGCTTAATTATATTCTTGTGGAGATTTATAATCCTGGCATAATTTTATTTTTTATTTTTATTTTATTTTGCCTTCAAGTGACAGAAACAATTTAATAGTCTCATACTTAGAAAAACACAGTAGACCTGATCCTGCAGTTCATAATATGTAGACTTTTATCGATGGTAACAGCCAAATACCAACATCTCACCTCAAAAGAAGAATTGTGTTTCTACATTGTGCATTCTATCCCATGTGCAGAAAAAAAATCCTTTTGGGGAGAGGCCAGGCCTTGATGCAGACGGTCCCAGGTTCAATTCCTGGCATCTCTGCCCCACCTCAAGGTAGGGCAAGAAAACTCCTGCCTGAAACTCTAGAAAGTTGCTGCCAGTCAGTTTTGACAATACTGGGCTAGATGGACCAATGGACAGTCTCGGTATGAGGCAGCTTCCAGGGTTCCTGACCATGTAAATATAAAAATGTAATAAGATAAAATACAATTTAAAAGTATGATAATGGAATTACTATGCAGTGTGAATGGAAAGTCTTTACTAAATGTGAAGATCTGACTTTTGTCTGGAGATCTTTGCTTATTCCTTTTGATGTATCTGAGAAACCTTCCCAATAAACCAGCAAAACAAGTTCCTAGGTTAGTCAGGGTGAGGAAGCCACTGTCCACTCTCCATGGTGCTGAAACCTGAAGCTGTGCCATTCACATTTTTTTTGTTTTAATTCTAAAAAAAATGTGCTGTAGATAATCCTTGATAACCACATTTAGTTAAGAGTAGTGTAGTAACAAAACACTGAATGGATGTTACTGTTAGAAGCCATTTGGTTCAGTTTGTAGCTTAGACTTCGTATTCTGAACATTTTACAAAATTTGTTCCATCATTTTATTTACACTCACACTCACACACACACACACACTAACTAATTTGGCTTGGCTGACTCCAACCTTTACACCACTGCTTCCATTTATCCAGAGATATTCTTTAACCTAAAGTTTAACAGCTTCTATGGCATTACTGTGATATAAATCAGATATGAGAGCCTTTTTAAGAAACTGATTTTTGGCTCAATGGACCATAACCACATCAAAATCAATGATTATTTAGGAACTCTTAAAACTGTAGATAATTTAGCTGCTGTACACACACATATTGGTTCTATTTTCTTCTTATTGGTTTACATGTGAATAATCTATATTTGTCTGGGTCTTCCTACACAGGTGGTTGAGTATGGATTATACCATTTTTTTTTTAACACTCCAGGCATTACTATAAAAGGTTTTGACACCATCTTCTTTTAGAAATGGACTTAAAGGGCAAACCTTGAACAAGTTTGGCATTATATTTCTACTTGATTTCAATGGAATGTAAGAAAGTTCAGCATTACATGAAAGGTACTTGGCATTCTGCAACCTACTCATGTCTCATCATATATCCTTTTTCTTCGCAGATCTAGAATTCTACATGGCCATATTGGCTCATGATACATAGATTTCTAGTACAGGATCAGATAGCTGTTTCAGAATTCTAAGGATGTAGAGTTCCCTCCCCTGGGAAGTGTGCATGGCCCCTACATTGTTGAGTTTTTGAAAATAATTTTAAACATTTCTTTTCTCTTGGGATGTAATCTGGTCCTGGGACGTTACAGTTTGAGACTGTGTGAATTTTGTTATGTAGCTGTTTAAGTAATATGGTTGGAGGTTTGTATATTGATATGTTTTTACTGTGCTGTTATACCACCCTGGGCTTCCTTGGGAAGAAGGATAGTACATCAAATAAATAAATAAATGCCATTTTCATGTTTAAAAGTTTCTAGTTCTCATTATTGAACTGCATTTTTTTTAAAGAACAGTGTTAAAAGACTTAGGAAAAAGGAGATGTGTGTAGAGGGTACCAAAGGATAGAGTTTAGGAAATAATCATTTTTCATTCTATAATTGCTGATGAATGATGTTACATGTTCCCAATGAATTACATCTGGCACTTCTGGCTGAATTGTGGCTCTACATAGAGAATCTTAGGCCACAGCTAGACCTAAGGTTTATCCTGGGATCATCCAGGGTTCACCCCTGCCTGAGCACTGGATCCCCTGTGTGTCACCTAGATGAACAGGTTTGACCCCTGGATGATCCAGGGATAAACTTTAGGTCTAGCTATGGCCCTAGTGGGAAAAGTGAAGTATTCTTCTAGTTCTATTGCTATAACCTCTGATGACTATGAATAATTGTAGAGTCTAAATGTTAATATGGAATGGTTACTTCCAAATTAAGCTGATAATTATCCTAGGTTCACCCTTCTGCCTAGGGATCATCTACAATCACTTTCTCCAGTAAGAGAGCTCCCATGCATTATTAGATCCTAATAATAATTAGATCCTTGGATAAGATCCTAACTCCATGAAGTTAGATTGATAGGAACAAGGAACAGGACCTTCTCAGAAGTGGCACCTTCCTCGTGGAATTCCTTCCCTAGAAAGGTCTGACAGCTTGTTCCTTGTTCAGGCAAGCATTGGACAGAAAAGTCAATGTTTACTGCTGTTTCTGTTTTGCCCTGTTGCCCTGAACTCATTTTAATGTTGTGAGACTCTCATTTTAACATATAATTGTTCAGATTATGTCTCAATATGCTTTTTATATGTCTTACTCCTACAACCAGTAATCCTAAAATTTTGTATTTCTAAACATTTTATATATTGCTGTTAGCCAGCTGAGGGCACTGTTGTGCTTTGTGGTCTGTTATAATTTTTAAAATACAGAGGGACATTCAGACGATTGTATTTGTTTATTTGTTTATTTACATAATTTCCATAACCACCCAATTAACACTGTACACTGGGTGGTTAACAATAAAAGTTTCAAATCCATAAACAAAACAGAATCAAACCAACCACAATGCCAACTAATGAAATAAAAACAATTAAGCCTTTCCCTGTCGTGGCCTATAGGACCTTCCTACTTAAGGCCTTGAGTAATGGCTCACCTAGTTGTATGGTTGATCTGGCTAATATCTTGCTTGCTTTGCTTTTGCTCTCTCACACCCTGGGACTGGGCAGAAGGAGCGGCAAGAATAGGAGGCCCTGGCTCCTTCTTCTCATGAAACCTAGGAGTATTTTTGAGCACTCATAAAGCTGACCCGCAGAAAGTAATCTTGCTTATATGCTTTCGTGGTATCTTTATTTAGCATTCCCACCTGGCTACCTAATGACAGACACAAAGATGGGTTTCAGACAGGGGGCAATTGGGAGAGAAATCCCTTCACAGTACAATAAAGCAAGCAGTCACTCTAAATCACAAGAAGAAACTATCCCAAACATCACATTTACACAATTGATCCATGTGAACATTAGCCAATTAATTCTGGATTGAAGTAGTAATCAAATAATTGTTTAAATCCAATGTTTTGTAAACACTCATTAGGCAACAAATATTATTTATGAGTGATGGTGTTATATTGGTGGAAATGATATGAAGAGAGGGTGACCTAAAAGAATTCTAAGTGAAATAAAAATAAATGATGAGCTCCTTTGTATACACATAAGCACCATGACTGCACATGTTCCTTAATCTAGTCCTGGTTACTTTAAAGCTTAAAATGTTTTTTTTTAATGCAGATTCATGTGCATCTCATTTAAGTTTTGTTCTCTTTCTGTCAACCCTGATCAGCCATTGTAACATGGAAGTGCCTTTCCTTAACAAAAGTCATTTCCTAGATCATTTATCTAGTGGCATTGAACCTCTTTCAGACTGAGGGCCAAATTCAATTTTGGAAAAGCTGTGGGGGATCATGTTCCCATGGGCATGGCTGAATGCAAAGGGGTGGGACCAAGGACAAAAAGGAACAGGGCCAAAATATCAGTATATTTTAGCTTAGCCCTGGAAGACAGATCCTGGATCCAATTCGAGTTGTTGGAAAGGCTTGAGTGAATAAAAAGGTTATTCACCTTTTTATTCACCTGGACTATTCACCTGGGGCTATGAAAACTGCAAGTGTGATGCTACGTAAGCCTCTCTGGGGAGGATATTCCATAGCCAGGGGCCACCACCACTAAGTCCTCTCCACACAGATAGTTTTGCACTGACACTCAATGAAGGGCTTGGATTCTGCCCGGGGTGGGGGACCTCTTTGAGCCCAAGGGCCAAATTCAGTTTTGGAGAAGCTCTCAATGAGTGTTTTCCAATAATGGGTGGGTCAAACACAAATGAGGTGGGCCCCCAAAAATGCAAATAAAATAAATACCAGCATATTGTAGTTGGAAGTTCCTGTTCCCAGTGACAAAGCCAAAGGAGAGGCTTGACAATATTTTAGACTGGAGGTGGAGTGGGGTCTGCACAAAAGCTGGGAAACCAGCAATGGATTGGTGGTTGGAGGAAAGGGGGTGGGGCCAAGAAAAGGGGCGTGGCCTTATGGGGAAACCCACTGGGCTGGATAGGAGAGCCAGACTTGGCCCCTAGGTTTGAGGATCCCCAACCCCTGGATTATGCTATAAACCATGACAACCACATTGACTTGTTGTCTCAGGTCTCTTGAAATCAATGGGATTAAAGCTGCAATGCTGAACACACCTGCCTAGAAGTAAGCCCCACTTAACTCTGCAGGATTTACCTCTGAATAAACCTGTTTAGGATTGCTCAGTTATTGATAGTTAACGTTTGCTGAATTGGTCCCTGCATGGATTACAGGAGAACTGATTTTCAGCGAGGAGGTAAGAATGGGAGACTGTATAATATTTCTATGTATGCAGTATTAATTGTGTTATTATTCTAAGCAATGTGGAAAATATTCTTATGTAAACCACCCAGAGAGCTTCGGCTATGGGGTGGTATAAAAATGTAAAAAATATATATAATAACACTAATTTTGTTTTCCCTTTTTATTAAGAAATCATAATTGTATAAATTCTGTAAAGCCACACACAGCACTTCAAATCCCTCCGACCCCCATAGTGATGAGGCAGAACTTTCCACTCTAAAATAGATGTACGACTTTTCTCTAATCCTCTTGGCTGGTACAGCCATCTAATGCACACACAGCTCAGCAATACAAGGTACCTCTGCAATATTTATTGCAGCATTCTGTGTAAGTAGTCCTCATTCTGGTGTGTTCTATTACTCACTGTGTTCTAAAAAAAAAAAGTTATCTCAATTGAAAAATATATGATCAATGTTATTAGTGTAATCCATTCATAGCTTTATAGACCCCAAGTCTTTCAGGGAGTGTCATAAATCTTCAGGATGACCCTGGCAGGCAGGAGTTTGCTTCACAGCTGTGATTCAATGGATGGCTTAGAAAAAAAAGAAAGAAAAGACAAAGGGGGGGGGGGAGAGATCATGCTGCTGGACAGCTCCTTGTTAGATGGGGAAATCTGGAGACATTTTGACCCAGTTCAATTCAGCAATCATAAACCCCTGTCAGATTTCATGTTAATGCAGGACCAAATCCTTCCGTCTATTTGCCAACCATACAATTCTTAGTAGTATATGTTCAAAGATCTGTGAATTTCTTAAATCTGCAATTAGCTCCACTGATAATTTCATGAAGTAAAACTTCCAGATTTCGTTGAAGTAGAGAATCCAGCAGAAAATTTGACTGCAGCAATGAATACATCTGCACATGTAATGAATGGCACTGAATTAATAGGCAAACAGCGTTATGTATATAGAACTCATAAGATTTACACATTTCACACATCCAAATACCCATGGTTGTGTATTTGCTTCTTTGCTTTGCTTTATTAACAAACCCTTTGCTCATAAATATCAAATTGATGACATTCATACTGACTAGTGGAGGCTGGTGGCTCTGATTTTTGTAGGATCATGAATCCATTCTGGATTTCAGTCAGAAGTGACCAGAACTCTAAAGTAGCTGTCCAAGGTACTGAACCTATTTGGTGCTTGTCCCATTCAGCACCTTGGATAACTCCTTTAGAGTTCTGGGTGGCTCTAACTGAAACCCAGAATGGATTCACAGCCCCACAGAAATTGGATTCACCAACCTCTACTGACACTTACAGAATGACTGTGTTACAGTGGCTGATTGGTTTCCATGTCTTTGTTAGGCAGTTCTCAACAGGAAACTGCAAAACATTGTGGGGAGCACAATTAGCTCATAGTGCAGGGGTGCAGAATCTGAGGGCTGGAGGCCAAATCCAGCCCTATGGGGTTCTCTTGATGGCTATGCCCCTCCCCACCCCCAGTCCCACCTCTTTCTCCCATGATTGGTGGTTTTCTGGATTTTGCGCCATTCCTCCACCTCCACGTCCAGTTCTACAAGGATGAAATGCGTCTTCTAAAGCTCAGTTGTTGGCAGTAAGAGTTTTAAGCTGGAACTGTTGTTATGTTGGCCCTGTCCACTTTGCCTTTGCCCTACCGACCCCTGAGAGTTACTCCAAAATGGAATTTAGTCCTTGGGCCAAAAGTGATTCAACAGCCCTGCCATAGTGGCTTGGAATATGCAAAGACTGACTGAGGGAAGTTCTATGCCTCAGTGAAAACACTGAGAATGGAAATGAAGGAGAGAAATGTTTTTAAAAGTATAATAGAAATGAGGGCAAGCTAACCCTTTTATTATTATTTAATAGCCACGTCCCCTAGAATTCACCACAGCATCTGAATGCAGAGACAAAGGGCCCTGCGTATGTGAATTCCGCTCACCCTTTCCATGCAATTTCACTCTCTGCTCCCTCTTCAAAGTGTTTCTCTTCATCATGACCCCACTTTCTTCTTTTCCCCTCCAGGTTGAATACCTTGTGCTAAATGTTCTCTTGGTGATACACTGCTCTATATAGATTGGCTTTCTTACTTGAGCCACCTATATTGTCTAATTGAACAAGATATTTCTGAATTAAGTTGACATTTATGGTTGGATACCACCATTTTTCTTTTGCTGCCAGGGATCTTGTATATGTATATAAGTGTACGTCACAATTGCATGATAAGCATGAAATTCAATAAGTGAAGCTTTCCATCACAGCATCTTCAGCTTGCAAAAAGCTTCTCCCACTGTATTTTCACCACCATGAAAACCACTTCTGCAAGATAGATTAGGAAGGCTTCTCATTATTTTCCTCTGGTCAGGTGAAATAAAACTTGCATTTTCAGCAGCACCAGGGGACTACAACTAAATAAAAACAATGACTTGAATAAAATATTAAATTATATGTTTAAATAAGTTTGCAATTCTAAACATACTTACTTGGAAACATGCCTTTTTGAAATAAATTTAAATTACTTCTAAGTAAATATATTTGGAATGGATCATTCATGTGTAATATAGTGATGAATGCTTCTCTGTGTTCTGTCCCTTCATCCCCCACCCATCCAATTTTCTTTTGTAGTGCCACCACTGCATATATATTTTGTACAGTGTACACAAAAGCAATATTTTAACAGTCAGTATATTACTTCTCTACTTTGGAAACCTAATTATAAAATGTTATTTTGTTAATATTATTCTATTTCTGTTTTGTGGTATTTCTGCAGTAGTAGTAGTAATGGTAAATGTCCCTGTATTGCCCAACATCTCATCACTCTCAAATACTAGAGTTTTCAGAACACTTAGTACATTGTATTAAAAGCATGAGATCCAATTTTCAAGTAAAAGCAAATAGCGTATTGCCAGATATGTACAATTTGCAGGCAGGCATTTGGTAAGCAAGGTACTCTGCTCTTTTCTTTTCTTTTAAGACTTTTGACTGTGATCCAAAAAACCAAGAAAATAAATAGAAATGACCCAAAGCCTCAACAACAATACCCCAAACTTCGTACAATTTGTTTCCCATTTCCAAGTGTTTTGGGGGGCTTATGTTCTTCAAACAACCTCTGCCATGTCACTGGATTTCCAAAAGCATTTAGCAATTGCCAAATATTGGCCCTACTTAAACGATAACAAAATAACAACAACGTAACAAAAATAACAAATAGTTCAATGAAACACAACACAACCCACCCACCCCGCCCATCCTAACATATCTGTCAGGCAAGAAAATAATGAGCTGGGTTTGCACTTCCAGTTTTAAGGAAGGGGAATATCCACCCATCTGTCTTGGTGCTGGGTCTTCTAATTTGGTTATGCCATCCAGGTCAGCTGATCTACTTCATTTGAGGTCTGCTTCCTTTCAATGGCTGCACTGAAAACTAAGAGCTTCAGCTTAACTTGGTTGTGGATCTGGTTAACAGCATGGGTTGGTCTATATTTGCATAGATGTTTATCTCGCTTCGTACTATCCTGTAACTTCCCTGGCAAAGTGAAATTCTATCAACTTCCTCCTCCATCTCAACATCTCACCTTAAGGATGCAGACAACCTCGAGATCACTTGAAATGAATTAGCTGCCTCTTAACGTGCTTTAACCATTTTGCAGGCATCACAATTAAGACAGTTAAAGAGTAGTAAACAGGTGGGTTTTAATCCTCATCCTTTTAGTGTCAGTGTGAAGTGGAAATTCTAATGCATGTTAGTGACTGTAGCTATAACTGCAAAAGGCTTTGAATCTGGGGTAACTATCACTGAATAGAAGAGATGGAGTGCTGCATTAAATGCATCTTTGTCATATAGATAGATAGATCTATAGATCTGTATGTATGTACTTGCAGTGCTATAATTTGTATCCAAATAGATTCCCATAAAATAGGTAGGTAGAAGAAATGCAACTGAGAATAATATGAATATTTTAACTGAAAAGGGCATAGAAATGTTTCAAACGAAGAACATACATTCATGTAGTGCAGAGTTGGGGAACCTTTTCAGCATAATCTGGGAAAGGCCTGGGGACCACATTCTATATGTGGGTATGGCTAGAGGCAAAGTGAGTGGAGTGAAAATGTGATTCTTATTGATTTTAAGCCTATGCAGAAGTAAGCAGGACAAGCCTCTGCTTGTAAGTAACACTTGAAGTAGGTAACACTTTCAAATAGCATCCTTAATAAGAAACCTCTGCTTGTCTACTCAGCATTGCAGATGGCGCAACGGTTAAAAAACAATTGCTTCTAATGCCACTAGTTGGCTCACCTTGGCTGAGGCAGTATTTGAACCCAGGAGTGTCCAGTTCATAGCCTTAGCTGCTCCACTCCACCAGTAAGGAACCATATAGTGAATGATTCATCCATCTGATGAGATCAATATAATAGTTTTTCTTTGTTTCCTCCATCCTGGCTATTTTATGTGTGTGTCTCTTCCTTGTCCCCCTCCACACACAAACATTTCATACCGCCCTATCCAATCTGTGTTTCTACTGATTTTAAAACATACTGTTGGAGGGCCACTTACTTGTTCTATATAACACTTCAGAGCATTTACACACAGAGAGCAGGACAATCCATGGGAATGAACAAGCATGATCTAGAAAGGCAACATCCCGAGGTGAGGGGAAAGGGCACAAAAGGGAAAGTGCATCCTGCACACTATATGGTCAGTAATGATAATCACTATTCATATAGTTATATTCTGAATATGTAACCATGTATGTCTCCCCTATGCTTCCTTCCACACCCCAAAAATCTGGGAAGAAAGGGGGATCTATGCAGTGTTTCATGTCAAGCAGCCTCCCCCAACTCCAGATGTGTTGGACTGAAAATCTGGGAATGATGGGTGTTGTACTCCAAGACACCAAGCTGGAAAAAGGAGATGTAAAATTTGCTATGAAGTCAGACTGACAAAAATAATCGTTGTTTTCTTACTTGCACTGGTAGCTAGGAAACGGAGAGCTCATTTTGTTGCTCCAATTTAAATGTTCTTTGGTTTCATTGTGGCTTACAGCTAAACCACTGGAGTGCTACGTTCCAAAATCATCAGCCTCACCCTAACCATTGTATTGCTTCATCATCGCAAGTTGCTTGGCACTCACACCAGAAAACATGCTATAGATGTTGTAGTAGTAGTTCATTACAGTCACAAGACCAGCAAAGTAGAATAGCTCTGTGAATACCATGATATAAAAGCAGTTACAGTTGATTAAAAGTAAAAAATTTAAAAGTACAATTGAATAAAATTGATTGTTGCTGTGGTAGGCAGGGCAGTAAATGAAGTGAATGGCAAACAAGCATTCAAACTGCATCCAGTATGGTAGCCCAGGAGACTTCACCAGTTCTTAGCAAGCCCCAGAAATTAGAAACCCTTTCTGAACACCACCAACTCTGTTCTGCCATCAATATTTCATAAAGGGACAGGGGCCCATCAATGCTGAGGGAGGGATTACCTGAGCTTTTGGCTGCCTTTTGATCAAATGCAGTGCATTCAGAATTTCAGATACATTTATTTCCATAGAGTATGCCCCAGTTAAATAAACTGTGTTGCTGCTGTCAAAAGGAGCCTGGATAAACAGGGACTGCAGTTGTTGCCGCTGATCTTCGCTCTTGTACTGTATAATACTGAACTCATGGATCTTGAGAAATTCCATAAGGTTAGGTCTGTTAAGCTGCCACACTAAATACTGGTCCATTAATACTGGTCCATAACTCAGGGGGACCTATTTCTGCTGTTATACAACACCAACTTGCCTAGCGTGATCATATGGAAATGAGGACAGGGCTCCTGTATAGAATAGAAAAAGGAATTTCAGCAGGTGTCTTTTGTATGCATGTAGCACCTGCTGAAATTCCCTCTTCATCACAACAGTTAAAGCTGCAGGAGCTATACTAGAGTGACCAGATACAAAAGAGGGCAGGGCTCCTGCAGCTTTAACTGTTGTGATGAAGAGGGAATTTCACCAGGTGCTGCATGCATACAAATGACACCTGCTGAAATTCCCTTTTCTATACAAGTGTTAAAGATGCAGGAGCCCTGTCCTCCTTTCCATCTGAGACTTACCTGAGAGTAATCTCCACTGAAGTCACTTGGACTTACTTCAGAGTAGACATACATGAGATTGCAGTGTTAGGCTCCACTCCTATAAACATTTACCTGGGAGTAAAACCCCAATTGAACTTAATTCAAAGCAGACATGCATAGGATTTCACTGTTAGGTCTGTTACCACAGGAACATTAAATGCGGAGATTTATTGTGGCAAAGCTTTGGTTGGACTAGAGCTCACTTCATAACAAAGTGTCCTGGAGCATCTTAAACATTAACAAATGTATTGTGGTGAAAACTTTGGTGTACAGTTAGTCAATTGTTAATGTGCCACAAGGGCCCTTGGTTGTTCATGCCACAACAGCCTATCACAGCAACCCCTCTGGAATTTTTTACTTGATTCATGTACTTCATAAAACGGGCTCTAGACCACTAAAGCTTATGTCACAGAAAAAAGGATGGTCTTTAGGATTCCATACGCTCTTCTTTGTGCATCTTGATAAAAGCTATCCGTTCCTTACAGCTGTTTGTCCCAGCCAAATCTGGGTAAAGCACTACCCACTTGAAGCATAGAAAAGGCCAACAGAGGGCGCTGTGAGCTTTAGTTTTGCTGAGGGGGAAGTAGTGGAGGCGGCGGCTGGGATGGTGGGTGGCTGGGTGGCGGGGGGGGGGGGAGCGAGCACAAGCGGATTATTTAAATTGCTACAAATAATTAATTCCCTTTCCCACACACACGCTCAACAAAGCGCTGGAAATGTCATTCTAAACAATATGCGCAAACGCGATGCACAGCACAGTGCGATCCTATGCTTGTCTTCCCTAAAATGTCCCATTGATTTCAATGGTGCTCGCTCCCAGGTAAGTAGATATAGGATTGCAACCTAAGCGCTTAATGTTACGCATGTCTACTCATGCCTAAGCATGAATAGGAATGCAACTAGTGATGCCAGAGAATTACCTTCTTCTTCTTTTTTATCATCTATTTTCCCGCGGAGATAATATCAAGAATCCAAATTTGACCTGGCCAGGTTTACCTACATATATGGGGTATGGGAACTCCTCGATTTTGCTTGCCTGTCAGAAAAGCAAAAGAAAAAAAAGAAAAGAAAACAACAACAACCACGTAGACAAATCGGACTTATAGAGAGATCTATTATTATCTGTATTTGTATTATTCATTATGCAGCGACATCCCTGGCCTGCCGCTTTATAGAGTCACATAAGCAAACAAGCAACTAAACAAACAAACAAACAAACAAACCCTTTGCCTCTCCTGGAGTGGTCCTAATAGGTGCTTGCTTTAATCTTTTAGATATTTTCAATCGAATATAAATCTGTGTGTGTGTGTGTGTGTGTGTGTGTGTGCGCGCGCGCGCGCGTGTGTGTGTGTGTGTGTTCAGATTTATTTCCCAGGCCATTTTCTAAGTCTGTGCGGACAAATCTTCATTTTCTGCGAGAGCAGAAGAGTCTGGTATAGAAAACTGGTTTGTTTCTTTTGGGCATCGTCGTCCTTCCTCGGTTTGGAATACATTTTAGATAAGCCAGGCGGGAGGGGGGAGGGGGGGAGGGGGGGTTCAGTGAGATTTAACGCGGAATTCTGCCCCCAAACAAGGATGGGATACATGGCTCTTTTTCTTTCTTTTCCACAACTATGTATATATGTGCTTACGTGAAAGATAGACTAACAAAAGAGTGAGTTTATTTATATATTACTATGTTGTTAGTCTAGTTATCTTTCTCATATATATATATATTATATATGATTCGTCGAAGGGCAATTATCTGGGGTATTGGGGCGGAGTTTGTGTATTCAGGGGGAAAACCGAGCTCTGCCTTTTCAGAAAATTTACGCGTGTATATTCAGCCGTGAATCATGGCTAAATTGTAGGGATATTCGAAAGAAAGAAAAGGTGTTTCCTTTTTGTTTCTTTTTTGTTCTAAATGGGAAGACTATTTTAGCTGGATAGATTTATGCAGCTGCAAAGTAAGACCAGTCGGTTTGCCTTAACTAGTGTAAACAATATAGTTTGCTCTTTAACAAATGGGTGTCCTCTGAGATGGAGAAATGTTTTTTTAAGAACAGTGTTTGCTTTAAGTGACTTAAGGAGGGCAGAACATAACCACATACACAAAGGATTTCCTCCTGCCCCATGTCTCTCCGAATTTCTTCCCAAATGTGTTTTGGAAAGAATATTCCCAACCACTGCAAAAAATAATAATGACCTAAATTCAAGCCGGATGGTTAACATGAGTGTGTGTAGGGTGGGGTGGGGTGGCGGGAGAAGCATTCGGGTCCCGTTTCATTGACACGGCTTGATTTCCTTCTTTTCCCTGTTTGGGTCTTTTAATATTTTTGGAACGTGCCAGACAGAGATCTTTTTAGATGAATCCTTTCACGCCACCTGGGCGAAGTTGTAAGGTGAGCTCGCTTTTAAAACACCCCTGCCTTTAGAACAGCAACTTCGCCCTTCAGTCTTCTTTTTCTGATAAATACCTTTTGCACAGTTCTGATGATGACCAGGCGTTTTTGCGCTCACAACCTTCTCCCCATTCCATGTCTTATCCCGGCTCCTAAAACACATTCATTTGGATGCGAGCACATCTCCCTGCGATCAACGGGACTTCAGTTCAATCATACACGTTTAGGGTCTCTGTATCTGGGGCCCTTGGCTTTGGCCCATTTCTGCGTCTGAGAGGTCCCAGGGCTGTCGATGCCGTTTGGTTTGGAAACGGCACCTCTCTGTACAGACAACGGTCGGTCTCCGTTTGGATCCTGATCTCCTTTTCTCTTTCTTTTACTGTCTGGAAATCGCTCGCTGGAAAGCTTTGGATCTGACACGTGAACAGCGCTTCCCCTAAAACTTATTTATTTATTCATTCATTCATTCATTCATTCATTCATTCATTCATTCATTCATTCATTTATTCTTATAGCTAATCGAGATAACGGCCCAGCGGAAAAGGTCATACCCCGACTTCTACGCTCTTCCCTCCACCCTTCTACTGTCCACGAAGCAAGGGACGGGGAAGAATTCAGAGGAAGCCGATTTCAAACTCGGCGCGTTCACACCGGATGGGGAGGCAACTCCGGATCAGGGGACGTCGTGGCGTCCAGTTTTTTGGGATTTTTTTGGGGGGTGTTTAAACATCAACCCGAGACGCTTTCCCATCGCAGGGGATCGTTTTAGGGAAGCGCTCCTGAGCCAGGCGCTTTTTGGATCGGCGACCCACCGAGGCTGCCGGAACTTGCTTGGACTGTGTCAAGTTTCAGAGCGAGGACGACAGCCCCCCTTTGCCCCACCCTCGGGCAGGAGATGGGCTGTGAAGTGAGCCTAGGTCTGAGCGCCTCACCTCCCTCCTCCTCCTCCTCCTCCCCATATGCCCAGATCTAAGAAGGGATGGCCGGGCTGACTGTGGCTGATCCTCCTTCTCCTTGTCTTTGGGCCAGGAGATCTCCGAGCCGAGGAAAGAGACGAAGAAAAAGAAGAGGCGCGAGCGCGTGTGTGTGCGTGTGTTCGCGCGGGGAGTCTCTGCTCTGTGGGATCCGTGTCACTCCCTTCCTTGTTCTCGGAGCGCTGCTTCAGCCGAGCCAATCTCCTTTTGTGCTAATAGCCTTGTCCTCATTTGCTGCCTAATTGGACTATATAAAGCCAATAAGAGGCGAGCTCTCGTAGCCTGGAGCCAAAGGACCAAATCGAAGGGGGGCGTGGATGTGTGTGTGTGTGCGCGCGCGCGCGGTGGGGGGGGATAGAGGGACTGGGGGCGGGCGCGGGGGTGCAG
The DNA here is from genome assembly GCF_023053635.1 of Elgaria multicarinata webbii. Classification (NCBI taxonomy): domain Eukaryota; kingdom Metazoa; phylum Chordata; class Lepidosauria; order Squamata; family Anguidae; genus Elgaria; species Elgaria multicarinata. Next base: position 72,518,516 of record NC_086178.1, read on the forward strand.
CCGCCTGCTTCTCGCTTCCTCGCTCGCTCGCTCACTCCCTCTTCTTTGCCCTGCCTAGTGGGACCGGGGGAGCCCTGGTGGGGCCCAGCCGCGCCGCCGCCGCCGCCGCCGCCGCCGCCTTGCCCTGCCCTGCCTGATGCCGCTTGCCACTCGACGCGCCCAATCGCCGCGGACTCCCCGCAGTTAACTTGGGATGACATTTGGATTTCATCATTAGCATTCGGCGCCGGATTGACGCAGCAGAAGCCAGCGCAGCAGCGCAGCGGTGGTGGCCCCCGCTGCCTCCCCAGTCCCGCTGGTCTGAATCGTGCCGGGGTTCGGGAACGGTCCGGGGGTGCCTCCTTCCCGCCCCCCGTCCTGCCCCCTCCTCCCGCCCTTCCTCCCCCTTCCCCTCCTTTCTCAATGCCATCGGCCAATTCGGAGCCACTCCGGAACGCAGTGTGACCGCCGCCCCGGAAAGGGGGGACAACTCAGGGGAGGAAAAATGCCCGAGACCGGACAGGACGCCGCCAGCAATCCACCGCCGCCACCGCCGCCGCCGCCGCCGCCTCCCTCGCAGCCCAAGGAGTCGCCTTTCTCCATCAAGAACTTACTCAATGGGGACCATCCCAAGGCGTCTCCGAAGCAGCCCCGGGCGCTTTTCCCGCCGGCCGCCAAGGGGGCCCTGGAAGGGGCCGGCTTCGCCCTGTCGCAGATGGGCGACCTCGCCTTCCCACGCTTCGAGATCCCGGCTCAGAGGTTTGCTCTGCCTGCTCACTACTTGGAGAGGTCCCCTGCCTGGTGGTATCCATACAGCCTGACCCCCGCGGGAGGTCACCTGCCTAGGCCAGAAGGTATCCGTCCCCCACCCACCCCATTTCACGAACCCATCAGGCCGGGGAGGGGGGGTCTAGGTCTCTTCCTGGTGGAAGCACAAGTTGGGCTCCATCATCTCCATGCTGCGCTCTCCTCCTGGGCCCACTCCTCCCCTGTGGCTTTCCATGATCGTCTCTACTCTCCAGGTCTCCCATAGGCCAGTCCCCCCCCCACCAAGGCAAACCAGGTCTTCCTTCCTGGTGTGAGCTGGGTCTTTCCAGGGCCAGCTAGGTGACACCCCCCCCCCCAAGGCAGCCTTCTCCTACCTGGACCCCACCAGGTGTTGTGGACTACAACTCCCAACATCCCCGACCATTGGCCATGCTGTGTGGGACTGATGAAAGTTGTAATCCAAAACATCTGAAAGCAACAAGGTTGGAGAAGTCTGCCCTGGGGGGCGGGATGGTCTTCTTAACCATCTCCGACTTGTAGGCACTGGCCAGAAGGCCATCTAGGGTTGTGGAGAGAAAGGGTTGGCCCTCCGGTCTCCTTATGACTATCACCTGGACTAGGCTTTGAACTCTGTATATCGAAGGGAGTCCCATTCCTACCCCTTTCCACCATGCCATGTATTGCTGCCCTCCTCAATTCTATGACACCTTAGAGAGAACATAACTTCCAGGCAGTGGAGGCTGGTGGCTCCGTTTTCAGTGGAGCTGTCATTCCATTCTGGATTTTAGTCAGAACCAGCCAGAACTCTAGAGCTATCCAAGGTGCTGAACTCTAGCCTCAATCTTGGTTCAGCACCTTGGATAGCTTCTTTTGAGTTCTAGGTGGTTCTGACTGAAACCCAGAATGGAAATATAGCCCCACCGAAATCGGAGCCACCAGCCTCCACTGGTTCTACAGGATTTTATCGAGGGACAAGAGGGGTTTGTGCTTCTCTCTGCTTTTCTTAGCTTCCTTGGTTCCTTTCCCCATGACAAGCACACTTCCTTGGAAGTAAGCCCCATTAATTACAAGGAAGTGTGCCCAGGAGGACCCCATGGGACTTAAGTTTCCAGCGTGCCTCATAGAAACATAATTGCCAGAGAGACGCCTCATAGTTCACTGCCTTTGAAACCCCTGGGACTTATGCGCTAGTTCCTGCGTTTAGGATCGCAGCTTGAAATGGAACTTTTGGAACTCACTGCTGCAATTCTAAGGTCAGCTTCTTGAAAATAAGCGCCACGGGAATCTCATGGCCATCCAGTTAGGATCTGGGAATGAGGCTGCTGGGTGTAAGGCAGAAATAAATGAGTCCCACCGTGTTCAACGGGGGTTATCCCTAAATAAGTATGCACAGAATTGCAGCAGGACTGTATTAGCTATGCCAACTAAGAATCACTGCCCTAAAAGGGTCTGACTGACCAGGCGCTCAGCATCAGGGGGCAGGACTCTGGTTCTAGGGCTGCCGTCCTGCGCACTCTGATCTGGCTGCAAGTCCCAACGAACGCCGTGGGACTTACTTCTGAGTAGGGAGGGATGCACAGGACTGGGTCGGCTGAAGCCCACGAGAACCTCGATTCACAGCCTAATCGCGGCCTTATTTACTCAGAACGAAGCCCAGGCCCGCTGTGATCCACGGGGCTTTGGGTGTTGTACCTAAGCGCTCCCTTCTAGGGAGTAAGTCCCCTGACTTCAGCGGCGCTTTCTTCCGAGTAAACGTGCTTCAGATGGCGGCGTTAGGCGCGGGTGACCCGTGTTGGCGGCTGGGAAACGCGACTCGATCCCTCTCTCTGTGTCTTCTCTGTCTCTGTCTCGCTCCCGTCCAGTTTCCGTGGACAAATCGCTGCTCAGAGACTCCTCGCCGGCCTCGGGGGGCACGGACAGGGACTCGCCGGACTCGCCCTCGCTGAAGGCCGAGCGGGACGCCAAGGAGCTGGACTCCAAGAGCCCGGACGAGATCATCCTGGAGGAGAGCGACTCCGAGGAGGCCAAGAAGGAGGAGGAGAGCAGCGCCGAGGACTGGCCCAAGCGCGAGGCGGACGGCGGCGGCGGCGGCGGCGGCAGCCCGGAGAAGAAGCCGGCGTGCCGCAAGAAGAAGACGCGCACCGTCTTCTCGCGCAGCCAGGTCTTCCAGCTCGAGTCCACCTTCGACATGAAGCGCTACCTGAGCAGCTCCGAGCGGGCCGGCCTGGCCGCCTCGCTCCACCTGACCGAGACGCAGGTCAAGATCTGGTTCCAGAACCGGCGCAACAAGTGGAAGCGGCAGCTGGCCGCCGAGCTGGAGGCCGCCAACCTCAGCCACGCCGCGGCGCAGCGCATCGTCCGCGTGCCCATCCTCTACCACGAGAACGCCGGCGCCGACGGCGGGGGCGGCGGAGGCCCGGGAGGCGGCGGGGGCGGCCCGGGAGGCCCCACGGCGGCCGGCGCGCCCGTCAGCCAGCCCTTGCTCACCTTCCCCCACCCCGTCTACTACTCGCACCCCGTGGTCACCTCGGTGCCCCTCCTGCGGCCGGTCTGAGGACTCCGCCTGGCCCAGGCCGACAGGGGACAAGCCAGGGAGGCGGACAGAGAGGGAGAGACGGGGATGGGGGGGGCTTGGGGGGAAGGGCGGACAGACGGACGGACGGAGGGGGGGGGGGCGTCTTGAAAAAGCCGTCCGAGGGAGATGCCCCCTGCTTCTCTCGCAGCCAGGCCTCCCAGGCGAACAGCTCGGCTCCCACCCCGGGGCAGCGGGGAACAAGCAGAGACTGTTGTGTTGTTCTAAGTACGCCCAGGCCTTGTGTGCAATTTCCTCCGAGCCCGCCGTGGAGACTCTCCGCGCCCTCCCTCCAGTCCTGCTGCTGTTCAGGAGGCCATAAGAATAAGAATATGTTTTTAAAAAATCAAACAAAAAAAGAAAGACCCATGAAAGACCGGTCATCCGAGCGGGGAACGGGACCGAGAGAGCGAGGGTGGTTGAATTGGCTTCATTTTATTTGGATTGGCGCAGGGACGGGCCTGAGCGCAAAGAAGCGAGGACTCGCTTGGAGCGCTGGGGGCGCGTTCGGTGGGAGCGCGCCGCCGTTCTCTCGGCCAGACGGTGCCAAAGGCTGCTCGAAAGCCGAGGGCAGGTGGGAACGCCTCATTTGAAACCTCGCCACCGTGGGGATCTGGGACTCTCCGAAAGGGTCTGTTTGTACTCACTCATCCTGCCCCCCCCCCAAAAAAAACCCCTCGGTTGTGTTCAGGGCTCTGGGGTGGAACTGAAATCTCGAGATGGCCTTGTTCGTGCAAAAGCTTCACAATGTACACTTTTTTATTTATTTTATCTCATCCCGGGTGTCTTTCTTTCTTTCTTTCTTTCTTTCTTTCTTTCTTTCTTTCTTTCTTTCTTTCTTTCTTTCCCTCGTAGATATGGTGGAGAGGTGTACTTCTTTACCTACTCCCCTTTTTCCCCCCGTTCAAAAAGCTCCTCTGATTTATACCGCTGACCTGTGCAATATTGTACGATTCTGAAACACTGTGGGCTGTTTTTGTTGAAAGTTTGGGTTTATTTTTCATCCTAAAATCTTCGTGGGGAGGGCGAGGAAGGGCACAAAGTAAAGCGGGCGGGCGGGTGGGGTACCACGAAAGGGGGGAGGACTAAAACGCAGTCGCTCCGGGGCTCCAAACTTCAAGAGAGGTCGAGTGCGTGGGGCGCTTTAAGTGATGGACAATCAGTCTCTTCAGACGAATTGTAACTTATTTGCTATCCTGTACAGGTTTTTTTTTCCCCTTGTCAGTTTCAAGGAGTGCGCGGAGCCCGAATGGCGACCTCGAATTCTTTCCTGTCTGTGTCTTTCTCACCTGTTGTCTGACAAATTGTTTCCAGGCCTCCCCAGAATTTGTCCCCACCTTTTTTTCTCCTCCCTCCCCTTTCCTCCTCTAGCAGGAATCGCTCCTATTTTTAAAAAATAATAATGATAATAATAAATTGTTATAATAAATCAATGTCGTGTTTGGAGGGGGGACAAATAAAGAAAACCTGTTCATTAATAACAATGGTCGTGGTGTTTTTTTAAAAATGTATATATTTATTTTTTTTATTAATGGGAGGCGGGGACTTTGGGAGAACAGAGAGAACAGGTGTCTTGAACCTGGTGGGACACACAAGCCCGCCTCCCCAGCTCCGAGGACTTGCTGAATCTGCGGACACGGACAGAGGCTCCATTGTTCTCCAAAATAGGAACGGATCGGCCAAGCTTTGCCTGCGCAGCGAGGGCTTTTCCTAAAGTAATTTTCCTACCTCCACATACCGGAACACGCCTCTTGCCGGGACCGGCGAGCATTTTCTGGCCTTGCAGACTTATGGATCACTGCCTGCGTCTTAGAACTTCTCCTACGTGTAGTCTCAGGTAAATAAATGTTTCTGCTCCGGATCACCCATTCAAAGCCACCACCACCCCTCTTACTCCATTTAAAAAGTGAACAAAACAAAAGAAACCCTTTTGCTAAATTCCCAGGAGCCCGATCTCTGCTAGTATTTACAGATCCTTTGGCTCGCAATCCACACTGCACCGCCTGATGGGAGAGGGAATCGGGGAGGCGTGAAGCAAGCAGATGACCTAAGCTTTCAGTTTAAGAAATGAAAATAGGTTGACGGCGGTGCGGATGAGGGGTGTTTTGTTCCACAGACGAAGGAGAGCGGCACTTTAATTAACAATAAAATAAAATAGGGGAGTAGATTGTGCAGGGGCCGGTGCGCTCTCCACGTGGTTTCCCGGCAAGAGATCCTTCTTCCCTCTCCAACCCGGTGTTCTGCGGTAGACAGGAGAGCGATCGCATCGTTTTAGCAAGGAAAGGGTTAAAAACCCCTCTCGCGTCACACAGCTAGAGAGACAGAGGAAGGCCGGCAAAAGGGGGGGGGGGAGAGATTGATTTGTAGCCTTTTCCGCGCGTTGAAGAGGGCTCGGGCGAACCCTGGAACGCCGCGCCCTCTCCGCCCCCGCAGCCCAACGTTCGAACTCCGAACCCCGGGCCCCGAAAGGGGATTTCGCCAGCCTCCGATTGGCTGAGTGAAGCTTCTACTTAAGGCCGTTGCGCGCTTGGCGTTCGAAGAGTCTCCGCCGCTGCGGCAGATCAAGGTGTGGTGGCCTGGCTGGGCTGGAGCGCTCCGAGCGGCCGGGCTGTTCAGAGATAGTGTTCCAAAGCCACAAGTCCCCAAGGCACTTTCCCTTGGTCCTTTCTAGCCGCACTTTGAATCCAATTTCACTCCGGTTAGCCAATGTAAGTGCTTTCGAATGCCAAAGCAGGCACTTTCAGATTCCAAGGGTGGAGCAGCCTTTGCGGCATAATTTCTGACTATATCCCAAACTTGGAAAGAGAAGGTCAGGTTGTTATTGTTCACTCCAGGGAAAATCTACCCGGATAGTATTTTTCTTGGCTTATATATCTATATACAAATTGTTTGTTTGTTCCATCTCTTGAGCTCAATTGGTACAGGGCGTGTGTTATTTAGCAGAACTTTTTGGCCGGGCTTGAGATAATATCGTTTTCCGTTTATAGAAAACCGGCATGAATCATTTCGGTGTATTGTGTGTACGTATACAGTTGAGGCAAGGTTTCATTTGAGAAGAAAAGAAACGACTGCGAGGACGAGATAACCATTTATTTTCCTTTCGTTTGGGATTAAAACCTCTTGGCCTGCGTGATAAATGGAAAATAAACAGAAATCCAGAGTCAAAATACGATCTTCCTTGTGTCGCCTACAAACACGCTGATGCCTTTTGGCTGTTTGCAATACTAACTTTGGGCCAAGCCGCTGGCAATCCATTAAAAACAGCCTGTTGCAATAGCAAATACCCCTTCCCGTTGGCTAGCACCGGGTCGCAATGTTAGCAAACGCCGAAGAAAAATAACTTCTCTATTTGTGGTTAGTGCCTCGAAAACGGTTCCTGGCTCACCCTGTCTTTACTCAATCGAGAAAGGACCAGTTGGAGGCGAGCACAGCTTGTTGTCCCCCTCTTATTTCTTTATCTTGCTTTTATATGTTACACCTGCCGTTGTTGGCGACTAACCTCCTTCCCTTCTCGCACTCCCCTTCCCACCGCCCATAAAAGCATCCCGGATTAAAATGGCAACACCAAGACTATCAGATCTGTCGGCTGGGAAGGCCTGATTCCGCTTTCCCCCCCCGCCCAGCTCCCACCAAATATTCTCTATTATCAAGGGATTAAAAGGAACCGGGTCGCGCTTTCCATTGAATGCGTCTTTAGATAAGCCCTGGAGAGGAATGTTCTGGTGGGAAGATGCTCACTCCGGCCCAGAATTTCTCCTCTACCTGAGAACATAGAGCTAACACGCCCTGCTCAGAAATCTAAGCTCCTCTCCTGTCCTCTTTTTTTCTCCGACTTCGAAATCAGAGGCCCAATCCGAAATCCAGTGCGCTGCAGGAGGCGGCTCTGGAGCAGTGAGGCCTTGCGCATCCAGAAACCTCCCACCTCTACTGAATTTCGTCCCCACCCCACCTCCCCCGTTCTCTCTTTTCTCCAGCTTACTGGGGAAAGTGGCTGAAAGAACAGCAGGTCCTCTAAAGATTTGAGGAAGTACCTCTCCAGGCCACGGTCCTTCACATAACTAGAACAGAAGCTGACTTCAAGCGCAATCTGGATTTTACTGAAATCGAGGCCCAAACACACCGCCCCATTTCACAGGATAGGCCTTGACGGGGCCCTCCAAATCCTCAAGGCGGTTCCCCATCCCCACCCCTGCAACTCCGATTCATTAAGCAAGCGATGCGTTCATACTAGGGAAGAGGAAGGGTGACTTCCACAACAGAACACTGCCCGTGCGTCATTGCGCTGGCCTGTATCGCACCGGGCTGCTGTAACCCAAGTTTGTCCGCCTCCAGTCCCGTTCATTTCAATGGCTCTACTCTAAGTAGGGGCTAATATTGGATCCCACCCAACTGTGGATTTGCCTGGATAAGTCAGGCTGCACTTCCAAGCGCTGTTCCAAGGGTGGGAGCCCCACTGAAGTCTTCCTTTTCAGGAAACTGGATTGATTAGGATTACGGTGTACTTTAGATGCATAGCCCTTGGAAGGCGAAGAAGACTGATAGTTTGGCATCATGCTTAGAGCCGTTGCATTGAGCTCATTGTCCACCTAAAAGCCAGTACTTAGGTGGACCATGGCACAGGGATAAGGCCTTCCCCAGCTCTTCAACCTGAGGTCTTGGATGTGCCTTGGAAACGGAACCGTTTAGCATCCAGAGCATGTATTGATCGCTCTTTCCTTTAAACTGGACAGTAAGGAGGTATCTCTAAATGAAAGTGGCCGCACCAACCCAATGGATTGTTGTACCCTTTAAAAACACACACCCAAAAGCTTAAAAACAATATCTTGAAAACCAGCAAAGTGAGGGTGTTTGGTCTCAATTTAAAGGCTCTTCCTTAATCTGCAGTCACTCCACCACCACTTCTGTTTATTGCTGAAATCGGACTCTGACAAATCTCTGCCTTTGTTTGCCATGCAACACACACACACACACACACACACGCACGCACTCGCGCACACGCACCATTCTTCATCTTCCCCTGTTTCGTTCCGTCTCCTCCCCCTTAAAGCCCGAGTGAACAGGACTCGCTTGGGTGTTTGCATTAGCAACACACATGTATTTCTTTTATTTAGGAGTAAATAGAGGCTTGCTGTGTATAGAAAACAGCAGACACCAAGATATAAAACTTCCCCAGCCACCAGATCTGGCTGGGGAGACTCCAAAAGACTTTTGAGAGTGGAGATTAGAACACAGAGCAGACGCCCCAATACGAAGCACGAGCGAGCCAGCTGTAGATTTTAGCAGCAAAAAAACCCCTAGGAGGTTGGTATTTGTTTAAAGCATATTATTATATTGGGGTGGGGGGTTCCTAGTGCGTGCGTGTATTTTTTAAAAAAATGTTTCTGTCTATACTGGAATGCCAGTAAAGTAACTCGAGAAGGATAGAAAGGGAAAGGAATGGAGTTAAAGGGGCGGGGGAGGAGGAGGAAGGAAGTTGGCCAACTAAGACTAGGCATATTCTGAGGTCGGGGGTGGGGGGTGGGGTTGGACAGATTCAGCTGAAAATTCAGAACAGGGTTGGGCTCCTCCCTCTCCGCCCCCGCCCGAAATCTGCTGCAAGTGTCTCTGTAATAATCACTTTGCTCTATCGACTTAGCATAGTGTGTGCAAACGGAATGAGAAGCCCATTAAGAGCATTAACAGATTGGCCCGGCATAATACAGCAGCTCATATTGATCGCCAAACGTCTGTAAAATATTGTTTCAAATGAATCTATTGTTCCTCTGTGCTCTTTTCGTCAGTGTTGATGACCTTGGTACGCTGGCAAACAGGCAAATGATCCTTTCAGGGCTCCTATCTGATTAAGCAACACCCGCCCCCGCCCCCACTTTCTTGTCAAGGAGGAGCGGTGAACTCAGGCGATGTGGGGCTTCAGTGGGGGAAGTTCTAGGAGCTGTGGTGGCGGTGTTGGCTAGGTTGGAGATTCAGAACTAGAGCGGAGCCTAGAGCAGGGGGAGGCACAAGATGTTTTGGGCTGCAACTCCCAGAAGCCCTAGCCAGCATGGAGAATGGTCAAAGATTATGGGAATTGTAGTCTAAAATCTGGAGGGCACCAGGTTGTCTACTTCTGGCCTAGAGACTGCAGAAACACTAACTGTGCAACGCTGCATGTGTCTACTCAGAAACAAGTTCCATTCAGTTCAATGGGGCTTACTGCAACGTAAGTGTGCGCGCGTAGAATTACGGCCTCAGTGTAGGTCATCACGGGAGGCATTGCGTTCCCTTCATGTTACTTTAGGATTTGCTTTTATTATTCTGGTATTTTTATTTCGGTAGGCCTAGGCTGCATACTTACCCGAGAGTAAGCCCTAATGAACTCAGTGGGACTTACCTCAAAGTAGACCTAAGTAGGCTTGCGCTTCAAGGTTGCCAAGGTCTGCAGTGCCGAAAGGCTTGCTTTCGAGTAAACTCCCGTAGGACCGAGCTGTGAGGCGCTGCATTTTAGCCACTTCCTTCCGGGGCGCACGTCAAACCTTGCGGCGGAGGCCGTGTGGTCCAGTGATTAGTGTTCGGATCTGGGTAAACTTCTTCTCTCACCCTTAAATTCCCCCGTAACACGGAAGCACCTTGTCTGTTTTGCGGGGAGCAGAGGACCGGGGAGTACGTTGCACCCTAAAAGTGCCACGGGCGTTATTGTTCTTTCTACACCTCGATCTTGTTGTGGGGAATTCGAAAACGACAGCACTTTGGATCTTAGGCGTACATAACCGTGCAAAATCAGCCCCACTGGTTTTAATGGAAGATCTGGAAACAGGAGAATTCGGCTTAAACGGACTACAGGCTTAACGTTGAACAGGCAGATCCGAAACAAAATAAAAAGGGAGGAGCACTTAGCCAAGATCGCTTAAGGCGGACTAATGATGCATTGTCACTTGATGGTCATTTTGCCTTCTTCCCAGTTCGGGTGGGTGAAGAGTTGGAGATGGGCTTCCGCCCTTTTCGAGGGGTTTGGTGGGTGGGTGGTGGAAAGAGGCATTCTAATGAGCGCGATGTGCAGACGATCATGTTTTAGCGCCACGCCTTGCAAAGTTTCCCCCTGCTCTTTGTCTGCACGTCAAGTTTGCCCTTCAAGGCGCCTGGGGTGGGATCCGGCCTTGTTCCTACTGAAGTCCATGAGATTTAGGCTAGTTGTGACAAACTTCAGACCCCTTGATTTTGATGGGTCTGCTCTAGCACAAAGCCTGGATCTAACCTCAGGCCTCCTCTTGCTTGGAGACCCCTCACTGTTCCTGGGCTGAACGGGGCAGCTGCGTAGTCTGTTTACGAAGAAGTAAGTCCTCAGGCATTTTTTTAAAACGAGGCTTACTCCCTACACGTGGGAGTGCGTAAGGCTGCAACCCTATGAACACTTACTTGGAGAAAGCCTCACTGAAAACAACTTCCGAGTAAATATCCGGAGAGTGCACAAACCTGATCGAAGAATGAGACTTAAGTAATCAGGATGGGGTGAGTGGGGGTGGGTTTCAACCCTGAACCAATTTGAATTTAAGCCGATTTAGTCTACTTCCCTAGAAGAACCATGCCGGGGTAACATCAACCACTCTGTTGACAGTAGGATCCTAGGCATGTTTACTCGGAAGTAAGTCCCAATGTGTTCACTCCCTTAGCGAGTGTAGTTAGGATTAAAGCCTTATAGGGCAATCCTACCGGTCTATTCAGAAATACTCTTACATTCACTGGGATTTACTCCCAAATAAGTGTGTCTAGGATTGCAGCCTTAAAGGAGTTATAGGTCACCGCTGAGTAAGTTCTATTGATTTTAGTGGGGCATTGTTTCACATCTGATTGCAGCTGCTCTTAACAACAACGACCAACGACAACGTTATTGTTATTACACAAATGTTTCTTGAATTAAAAAGGATTAACCAAATCACACTTATAGCAAGTTGCTAGACATGACTTATGCGTGTGTGCATGTTTCTTTTCAAAAGGACCTTTGAATAATTCTGATACAACAGAGGACAAGCTTTCTGCACTTTTAATAAATGTGTAGAAGAGGGGTGTGGGTTGTCCGTAGCAAATTCCCTCTTCTACATCTTTACTGAAGGGCAGGAGCCCTGTCCTCTTTTGCATTTGGCCACCCTATTCTGAATCTCTGTTTTCCTCTGTTTAGTTTAGTTTTTGCACTCCAGCATTTGCAGAACGTGGCCCAATAGAAAGCCATCGGTTCCATCTCCTTTAGGATGCCACTGGGAGCATTCTTTTTGACCTTAATGGATCTGGACATGGCTTGAATTCTAAGCTTGGAATTAGTATTGCAAGTTCCACTGAAAGATGTGAGCCTTACCGCTAAGTGAGGTACCTGGGATGGGTTTGCAGTCTGATACCCAGTTCTTGGGCAACCCTAATAGTTACTTACAACAAGGTGGTAGTGAATTGAGTTGTAGTTTACAACCCTTTGGATTGCATGTGGGGAATTGTATTTGTAATGGTTCACATATTACAGCTGCCTGCTACTGCTATTTTTTTTTTTTAAAAAAAAAGCACACCCAACAACCCAGAACTAGCTCATCAAGGAAAAAGGTTTATCAGCCTTCTTCCTAATGTGCTAGTTGATAAGCTTTTTACTGTGGAAGCAAGCAATATGATACACACACACACCGCTGGTGTCTGAAATGGTACAATTCAGAACTGAAAGGGGTGTGGTGTAGCAGTTGGGTTGTGAGAACCTGGGTTCAAATCTCTACTCAGCCCAAGATCTCATAGGATGATCTCAAAGCAATCACACTGACCTAATCTACACCAAACAGGATATAGCACTATGAAAGCGGTATATGGTATGTGTCTTATGGGCCCCAACAGTTGTCAGTGCACTTCAATACTGCTATAAAGCAGTAGTGTGGCTCCTGCCTTTTATATACCACTTTCATATTGCTTTCATAGTGCAATATCCTGCTTGGTGTAGATTAGGCCTAAGTGAGGATCAAATGGGTGGAAGAGAATCATGCAGACTGCCTTGTGCTCCTTGGGAGTGGATAAAAATGGGTAGTATCCAATGTGTATCTAACTTCAGTACCATTCGTTTCAGTAAGTCTATTCTACGTAGGACTGAGATTTAGAACCCAATGTGACTGATAGCACACTCCAATGCATGCTTTCTGAGAAGTAGGTCCCACTCTCTTCAATGGGGCTTGCTTCCCAGTTAGTGTGTGCAGCCTTATAATAACAAACATTCCTTCCTCTCATTCGGAATAACCTGCAGTGATGCTTCTTCTATGGAAATGAATCCTATTGGTACATGGCTTGTTCCCAATAGATTGTATCCAATGTTAGTCTGACATGTCCGATTCATTTCAATGGGTCTCCACTAAGTATGACTCACATTGGTTACAACCCTATGTTTTTCGGCTAGGGGCCCACCGAAACCCCAAACTCTGGGTTCTATCCAAATGAGCAGGAATTACATCAGACTTGCTTTGGGTACAGCTCCTAGACTCAAACCTCTGATCCAACGCACCTAGACTGACAGTGGGGAGCCCCTATTTCAATCCCGCATGATTAGTTTAAGGGCTGTTGAGTTTCCAAGGTTGTGGTTCGCGCCTGCGTCGCCTCCCAAGCGACGGCCCCTCGCTGCCTTCAGAACAGCATTTCACCTTCAGATCACTTCCGTCCTTTTATCCAGGTCTCACTATATAAACGACCCGGGTCAAATGAACAAGGCTTGTGCTTTGTTCTCCAAACCAGGGAGCCAGTTAATCGGAGCTTAAATATCTGTGGGCGTAAAATGAGCAGGTTTGAGGAGTTCCAAGCTCTTCAAGCAAGCATCTCGAAGTCCAGGGAATTAGATCAGCCTTCCCCAAACCTAATGCCCTCCAGAGGTATTGGGCTACAACTACCACCATCCCCCTGGTTTGGGGAAGGCTGCGTTAGATCCAGTGGAGGCTGGTGGCTGATTTCAATGGGGCTGTGAATCTATTCTGAGTTTTAGTCAGAACCAGCCAGAACTCTAAAGGAGCTATCCAAGCTTCTGGACCTATTTGGGGGTTGTCATTCAGCACCTTGGACAGCTCCCTTAGAGTTCTGACTAAAACCGAGAATGGATCTAAAGCCCCACCAAAATCGGAGCCACCAACCTCCACAAGTTTAGCTCAATCGGGTGGGTTATGTTTGGAAAACAGTGTCTAGCTAATCTAATATTTATCTATCCCAAAGTATTCTGCACAGGTCCCATTGAGCTCAATGCTACTTCCTGTCTTGTGAGTGCATCAGCCTTTTCTAACCTGGTGTCCTCCAGATATTTTGGACCACAGCTCCCAGGATTCACAGTAATTGGACATGCTGGCTGGGGCTGATGGAAGTTGCAACCTAAAACACCTGGAGGGCACCAGGGTTGGGGAGTATAGGATTGAAGCCTTAGCACCAAGGAATTTATTACCACAAGATGTATTGTGGTGGCAGGGTCTCTAGGGCACTCAAAAGGGTTGGGGCCCAGGCTCACAGGACATAAATCTGCATTAAATGTGCATATGATAATTTACACCCAGTGTGCAAATTTAGAAATAATTGCTGGATGTATTTAAATTTCACAGAAGGCAAAGCCAGTCTATTAGCTTCCCATCTAAATCACCAAAAATAAATGCTTCCTTTGGCACCAATGGAAGGTTCCTTTGTTCACACACCCCTACCTTTAGCTGCCATGTGGGGGTGATTTGGGGAGGGGGGCACAATACACTGGGAGGAGAGAGTTAAACCTTCCTTCCACAGCAATTAAGCTCAGGAAAAAAAGGTTCCCAAAGTCCACCCCCCCCCTGTACTCTTAGAAATAGACCTAGGCCCCTAAAAAATAGACTCAGGGCCCGGGTCCATGGGCCCCCAACCTAGCAATGCCCACCAGTGTGCATTACCTTAGATGGCTTTTTTAAGGGACTGGAGAAATTCTTAGAGCTGGAGAGCACAGCCTGAAGCCCAGCTACATGCAGCCCCCATGGGTGCCCAGACACCTTCTCCCCAAGCACCAAATTCCCCCAGAAATCCTCATACAAATCACATGGGGATGGATGTGTGAGTGGGTAGATGTGGCCCCCGACTCACCCAGCATCACATGCAGCCCTCAGGTGGATAAGATTGCGCAACTTTATCGACAGGACAGCTAAATGCTACACTAAATGTCAGAGGCATTGTGATGTTGCTAGAAAGTGCACTACAACTTCCATCAACTTCAGCCAGCATGGCCAATGGCCCAGGGTGATGGGGGTTGAAGTTGGAGAGGGAATTTGTTTGGCCACTATTGGCTAGAGAGTCCTGGATTAGGTGGATCTAATCAACCAGCTCTGTGAGGTAGGTTAGGTTGAGTATCCCAAGGTCAGTAGGTGAGCAATAATAGTTGAGCAGCTCTCCTGGGGTAACAGGAAACGTGACTAGATGACATGCAACAGTTCTTATTGCCATGCAAGTGGGTGCTTCCTGCAGAATCCAGACATGCAGTAGGGTTAGTGAGTAAAGGGGCAAACCTATGCCTGGCTGGAGAATGCTGGAAGTTGTAGGACTTTTTCGGTCTAAGCACGCATAGGATTGCACTTTAAGAGTGGCAGAATGGATTGCACTACTTCAGCTGTGTGTCAAGGTTGGGATATAACCTTTCTCCTTCCTGATGCTTTTCTAGTTGCAGAATATTTTCTGGATGGGCTGGTGGTGGGCATACTTCACTACAGTTCACAAGTGGTAGAGGCCCTGCAGCCAACTCCAGATGTGTTGGACTACAGATGTTTGGGACTACAGCTCGCCTAATTCCCCAGACTCTAAGGTCTGGATACTACAACTCCCATCAGCCCCAGCCAGAATGATGGGAGCTGTAGTCCAACTCATTTTGGAAGGCACCAAGTTGGGGGGGGAGCGTTGTTCTGCTGACTCTGTAAGCCATTCGAAACAGATTTAGCCAAGGCAAATGTGGTTAGTTTGAACCCAGAGATGCGGCAGTGCTTTCAGGCAAAAGTGACCTTTTCTAGCCCCCCAGAACCCCCTTTAACAGAAGTTGGCTATTGGTTAGTAGAGACATTTAATAATAGACAATAGATACATAAACTAAAATAATCCAAACGAGATCTGAGCTGCCTTTCCAAGAAATCTCGTCTGGAATAGCCATTGTTAAGACTTGGAAGGTTTTGTCCCTCCTCGCAAACAAATAGCTTCATGGGCGAAGGACAGGTGTCCCTCCTGGATGGTTGCGAGCTAGTCCAGTTTTATTTCCGACCCATCTATGCCCGTTTCCCTTAATCTGCCCCACAGAATCGGCTCTGGCTTCGAGGCCCGTGCGCTTTAACCTTCAGGGAGATGAACGCGGGTGGGGGAGGGGGGAGCGCTTCTTTGGGATGAGTCCGAAAATCGGGGGCGGTGAATCGATGGCTCCATTAATTATGGATCTTCCAATGGGGATGTTAAGAGGAGCGGAGCGGAAGCGGTGGCCAGCGCGGAAAGGCTTCAGCGCGGAGGGGGTGGCCCAGCTCTTGACGCGGCCGGCGCGGACGCTGCTGCTGCTGCTGCTGCTGCTGTTCTCCTACAGCCCAGGCTAACCGGGTGTCTCCATGAGAACGCGGTGCAAAGCAAAGAGCCGATGTGAGGCGGCGGAACCGCGCGGTTTCGAGTGGTTCCACCGAGAACTTCGAAGGGGCGGTCAGTCCTAGCTAGAACAGACTTTATCCTGCTACTGCTTAATTAATGTTAATAAAAAGGTTACATAGTTGGAGTAGCTACCCCTTCACACGCTTTAATCCCACCCTTTGTACAAAGGCTGAGATTTTATCCACGCTTTCACACCTAGAAAGGGATTCTAATCCGCACTTCTGTTCTGACATAGGGCTGTATCCAATGTACCATTCATTTCATTGGGTCTACTCTAACTTTGGGTACCACCCATAAGCACTAGATCAGAGGTGGCAACTTGTGGCCCTCCAGATATTTTGGCCTACAATTCCCATCATCCCTCACCATTGGCTATGATGGCTAGGGCTGATGGGAGTTGTAGTTGCCATCCTTGCACTAAGAATTAAAGTCGCCACCTCCTGCATGCTTACCTGGTAACAAGGGCCATGAAATAAGGCAGGAGTTACTCCTGAGCAAACATCTACAGCAGAGGTGGGCAAAAGGTAGATTTCCAGATTTTTGGACTTCAACTTCCAGAAGTCCCTGCCAGCATGGCCAGTGACCAGTTGAAGTCCAAAGCATCCGGAAACCTCCTTTTTGCCCACCTTTGATATACAAGATCCAGAGCTGGAGTTGTTTGGATACTCAACTCCCATCAGCCCCGGCCAAAATGATGGGAGTTGTAGTTCAACAACAGCTGGAGGGTCACAGCTTCCCCACCCCTGCTGGGAGTACTTGGGAGTACATCAGTGCAGGTTTGCTATTTCTGGTTAAGTAATCTGCAGTAAAGATGTTGAGATGTGCAGCGGTGGTAGTGTGTGTTTGCGGGGGGGGGGGTGGAATGTGAGAGGGTGGGCTTTGGAGGCGCCCCTTTGAATGGTGTAACCCCCTCCCTGCAACACGTCTCAGGTTCGGCCACCTGGTCTCTGCTAAACTCTCATATTTAAAAATAAATCCAAAGGATCTCTCACTCTCCTCAACTCCAGTCGCTTTCATGATGGAGTGGAAGCATCAGATTTTCATCAAAGTTCTATTAAGTGAAACATAGGTTGCGGGGCACCCTCTGATTGAAACAGTTTAAATTTTAATTGTGTTTTTAATTTGACATATAGTTGCAGAAAGGAATGACACTACAACGCCAAGGGGCGGTCGATTTTCTTAATTTCTCCCCGAGGAATTGATGAGTCTATCAGGCCACTAGATTGGAAACACATTAAAGCTCTCTGGTTAGGTTGTTAATTGGAACTTGATGGATAGGGGGCCTCGGATAGGCTATGCTGATCCAATCTGCCTGACTTTTCTGTTTTCCAATAAATTACACAATTCATTTTCCAGCCACAGATTACATAAATTGTACACCGCTAGGGCTCTCTTTTTTCAAATATAGGGAGCCTTCTCTGCTTTTCCCATCTCTCTCTCTCTCTCTCCTCACCCCCACCCCTAACACTACCAAAGTCCACTGCTAGATGTCATTTGCACCACCACCATCAAAAAAAAAAAAAAAAAAAAATAGCAAGAAAAGCGGGCAGCATAGCCTCTTGAATGAAAATCGAAACATAATCAACGTTTATACTTAGAAAATTTATTGAGATCATTTTCTCTGGTATTTCCTTATTTTAAAGTTTGGACGCTCCATATATCATAATCCACACGTGGCAAAAGGGGGGGCACCAAGTGTGGGGGGGAGCCTGTGTTTAATATTTATCGAAGCTTGATTCGGAGATCAAACTTGTTTATGACTTCATCTGTCATTTCAGGGGGGAAACCTGCTCCCGATATTACAGGCTCTCAACAAGCCTATTTTCCAAGCAGCCGAGAAAGCAGGGGAGATCAATTTTTATTAGGGACCTTTGAAAGCTTGCTCGGGGCCACTTGAAGAACTGACCCTGCTCCTAATCTGCAGAGCTGGACTCCTAGCTGGCTGCCCCCTTCTGCCTCGGAAAAGTTGCTTTCCTCTCCTCTAAGGCAGATCCCTATTTATTGAGAGTGGGGGAGAAGCTTTGGAGGAGGTGGAAAGAGGTCCAAAGGAAACCCGGATCAGTGGTTCAGCTAGGTCGTTTTAGACCTTGGTTTTAATAATCTGATGTGAGGGGTGGCTTTCAAATGGCCACCGTTGTGAAGCACACAGCTAACATTTCTCTCCTTCACCCCAACCGCCTTTTGCCTGCTTTACAAGGGCTTCTGTCTTCCTGATATGTTAGAACAACAGCAACACAACTGTTTGCCAAACCTTGATCAAAATAAAGAAATACCCTGGGCATATGCAGATTTGCGTTTTTAAACTCACTTAGAGCAGAGCACCATCATGGCTGCAGGTATAAAATGGGAGTTTGTTTTTGATGCCCTCGTCACCTGCTGCTCTCTGGATAGTTATTTGGGGTCCCCCAAAGTCCAGCTTGAACTGCCTGGGATATTCCTAAATAAGGCTGGATTAAAACTTGGGCTTCAATGGTGCACTTAGATAATTTTTCAGACTCTCGCTAGAAAGGTCTTATGCCCACTTTGAAATATAGCAAACCCACCCTCTGGTTTCCACCCCACCCACCCCACTCCCATCACTCCTGCCTTGAGTACAAAATTGCTCAACTACAGACTCTGCTGCCCTATTCTGAAGCTTGGTACTAACACCTGTGTAGTGAATCATGACTATGCCTCTGGACATGTGCAGGGTGCCTTTTTAGATTGCTGAGTCATTGCAGTCCCCCCCCCCAATTAAGTGGGATCAGGGGGCATGCATCAACTGGTGAGGCTTTTAGGTAGGCCTGAGTCACTGGGGGAAGGGGTTAAGGACTGACGGTGATGCAATCATAATAGGCAGCTCTTTTAAATGACATTTATATCCTGCCTTTCTTCAGTGGGGCTTTGGGTGGGGTTCCTGGGTCATTTCCCATCCAAGTGCCCCTGGTCATCAAATCCAGCCCTGCTTTGCTTCCGCAGGCAGCACTATGAAACTTCAGGCATGACCCAGCACCCAAAAGCTGGTGGGGGAGGGGGTCCGGGAAATCCACAGCATTACACTGATATCACTCAGACAGGTAATAAGGCCCCACTGCAAGTGGAGTAGCAATAAAATTCGAAGTGCAGGTGCTCTTCATGACATTCTACATAGCCATGCCGCCAAAAGAGAGTCCAAAACAGGCAGAGAGCCATGGCAGTCCATATCAACAAATCAGTTTTAGCTGTTTTCATGTTTAGCTATGCATGTTTAGACAGAAAAAAAAGTCCAACTCCCAGCATTCCCCACACAGCATGGGGGATGCTGGGAATTGTAGGACTTTCTCCCTGTATGTAAAAATGCATAGGATTGGCCTTCCATGGCCTATGCAACCCTCACCCAGATGGTTTCTCTACAGGGCCGCCCGCGTGGCCTTACCCAACTCAGCAAGGCCCCTTGTGCTCCTTGAAACAGATCCATCGGGCTCTTCTGAGGATGGGGTTTTTCTTTACCCCTGGGGTGGGAGGAGGGCGCCCACAGGGATGATCTGCCTCATCAGGAAGAGTTTAATCTGAACTAGTCTCCTGCTTGCGCATTTACACACGTGACCCTCGAACACCTGAAAACAATAATAAAAAAGATAATAAATTGATGAACGAGATATCAGAAAAAAGCCGCCCCTCTCGATAGGGAGCAGGGCTTCCAGGTCGGAGACTTTGCCGATTAGGCAGGTTTTGAGCAGTGCAGGCTGGTGGCTCCGATGTCAGTGGGGCTGTGAATCCACTCTGGGTTTCAGCCAGAGCCAGTCAGAACTTTTTTAGGATTCCTACTGTTCTGACTGAAACCCAGAGCAGATTCACTGCCCCAGTGGCATCGGAGCTTCCACTGGTCTTGAGCCCTGGAACCACTCTCTGCTTCGAAGGCAGCCAGTGCCCTAGAGTCAAGGAGGGAGGGAGGCATTAGCCCCTAAATGAAAATCATAATTCACAGAGCCAGAAGCCCCAGTGTCATCATCGCTAGCTTGGACTCGGTTCCCTCTCTATTGATCTGAGAGAGAGCGAGCGAGAGAGAGAGAGAGAGAGAAAGCTGCGGGAGCCGTTTCCACTCTCGGGGAGAGCTGAGCTGCAAAGGCGTTTCCAAAACAAAACAAAACAAAAATCCATATAGTAAAATGGCTGTTGGTGGTGATGATGATGATTTCCAGGCGTCCATAAAGGACGTCAACAAAAGCCTCCCGGTTGCAATATCGGCTCTTCTTTCTCCGCACCCCCCCCTCCTTTCCTCCTGACAGATGTGGCCATTTAACAAGTTTAGGCCGAAACGGGTGTATAAAATGCACCCATTTAGCTCTGACAGGGCAGATTTCACGCCCTGTCTGCCCTGGTTGTAAATTCTCCTCCACCTCTTCGCCAGCCCCAATATATCACCATTTCACCCAGGGCTCCTCCTGACCTGCCGAAGCATATGCCTCGCTCTCGCTCGCAGATCTTGGGCAAATCAGAAGGAAGCCAGAGGCTGGCTAGCTGGCTGCCGGGGCAAAAGGGGTTAATTTCTTCCGCGAAACAATAGACTGGGCTTAAGGGGGCTTTTAAGGGCCAAGCCTAGCCTGGTATACACCCTGATGCAAGGCCCGTTTCTTTATTTACTTTTAGTTTTTAAACGCGATTTACTCCCCCTCCCAAGTGTGTCTTGTCTTGTCATCTCTTCCCTTGCAATTTCTCACGAGGAAAGGAGGGGGCGGGGAGGCATATCTCTGGATTAGTAGAGACTGGTGGCTCCAATTTTGATGGGGCTGTGAATCCATTCTGGGTTTCAATCACAACTAGCCAGAACTCTAAAGGAGATATCCAAGGTGCTGAGCCTATTTTGGAGATAGGGTTCAGCATCTTGGGTAGCTCTGTTACAATTTTGTCTGGTTCTTACTAAAACCCAGAATGGGATCGCAGGCTTACTGAAATCAGAGCCACCATCTCTATTGTCCTGGATTGTGTTATCTTTGAGCCCTGGGACTTCCTTGCTCAAAACCAGTCGTTGAAGGGCAAACAAAGCAGAACCGGGGCTGTTGCCCATGGAGGCATTTCTGGCTGTCCTCTGTTGGAAACAGGACGCTGGTCTGATCCAGCAAGACCCTGATAAAAGAAAGCCACAAAGGCCATCGAATCCCACCCCTGCATTGTTAACACTCTGCTGGTCATTTCATATAGTTTGTTACCCCATCCCACCCCAATATCACTAGGATGACGGATGCTTCCCAGCGCTTCTGCACTTTTAATAGTAGAAGACGGAACTCCAGAAAGTCAATTTTTCTCTGCATGGCTTAGGGGCGACTGCTGTGAAAAATCTACACACCTATAACAGAAGGCCTGTCTTTACGGTGGCCAGATGCGAAAGGAGACAGGGTTCCTGCTCCTTTAATAGTTGAGTAGAGAAGAGGGGATTTCAGCAGGTGGAGCTTTCAGGTCTCACCAGCTGAAATTCCCTCTGTCCTTCCCCCCACCCCAAATCTGGCCACCTAGATTGTATGCGGACGCCTCATTGCTTTCAACGGAATTTATTTCTAAATAATGATCCTTAGATCCAGGTACCCGATCCTATATGTGTTTACACAAAAGCAAATCTCTCTCAGTTCAGCTCATAGTACGTGTGCATATGGTTGCAGTTTAATTGCTTGACCCTCAGTATTTTTACTCTGAAGTAAGCTCTAATACCGTCAGTGGGATTTAGTTGAGGCTCAAGATTGCAATCATGCAGCCCGAGCTTACTCAGAAGTAAGTCCTGCTGAGTTCAAAGGGTGAACTCAGGATTGCAGACAGGCAGGCATTCCGATCCTGTGCAGAGCCATGGAGGCTGGTAGCTCTGATTTCGGTGGGACTGTGATCCCATCCTGGGTTTGAGTCAAAACCAGCCAGAACTCTAAAGGAGCTATCCAAGATGCCAGACCCGATCCCAAAATATGTTCAGTGCCTTGGATAGCTACTTTAGAGTTATGACCAAAACCCAGAACGGATTCACAGCCCCATCAAAATCGGAGCCACCAGCCTCCACTGATGCAGAGGTAGGTGCGGCTAAAACGGCCCAGGATAGGACTGTTAATTTGAAAGGGGGGGAAACATCTTTTGGGTGCAATCCTAGGCATTCTTAGCAGGAAAAAAGTCCTACAACTCCCAGCATTCCCCACCCAGCCACACAATGTTAATTCTTATGATTTAGGTGGAGAGAAAGCCTGTGAGATAGTAACTTGCCCAAGATCACACAATGAGTCTGTGGCAGAGGTGGAACCTGGACCATAATGGACACTATGGCCTTCTCCGTCTTAACATAGGCCGTAGCTAGACCTAAAGTTTATCCCGGGATCATCCCGGGTTCGTCCCTGCCTGAGCGCTGGATGCCCTGTGTGGCACTTAGATGAACAGGTTTGACCCCAGGACAATCCTGGGATAAACCTTAGTCTATCACATAGCTTAGGTCTAGCTATGGCCCTAGTAAAGAAGAATATACTGTTATATTGATCATGCTCAGGGATCCTTTACACAAATGAGTTAGTTACTCCTGAATATATTTCAACAACCTTTTTGTACTTATGGTTAAATTAGCTCCAGAGGAGTAGGGTTGGATGTCCTTCTTCTCTCTTCCAATACCTCTTTACCACTGGTGCAATTAGATAATTTTAGAGGCACTGGTCTTATAGCACCCCCTCCACCCTCTTTAGGTGGTCATGTGTATTATTTTATTTACTAATTTGGGCCCCCTCCTGTTCTTTCTGCTGAGTGAACTCCTGGACTTCTGTCCAAAAGACCTGAAGCAAGGGAGACCTGTCAAACCCAAAGGTGCTTTAAAAGAAGAAAAGAAAGGGTGGGATCTGATCTCATTTACCAATCCACAGGAGAACTATTTATTGGATATTCTCATATCTCCCTAATCTTAGGTCTGTGGAACATGTTCATTATTCTATTATCCTTTCCCAGGGAATGAGAAAAATAAATATACAATACAGGTTCCTTTTTTATTATTAATTTTTTTTAGTAGTCTTCTTCCTCTGATGGACTGATTTTAATCTGAGTATCTGTGTATGCTCTGAAATAGAAAATATAATAGCTACATATTGTGACTGTTGAAGAAACACCCACAGCCTATCTCAAACTGTCTTTGACAAGTGTGCTAGTCTGGAAATATACACTAAGGCAGCAAACCTATATCCACTTACATGGGAGTAAGCCTCATGGAACACACTTGAAGCATACTTCTGAATAAATGTGGATAGGATTGCTCTGTAAAGGGGCCAGTTGAGAAATTAGGAGCGGAATCCTCTGAAACAGGATAAGAAGCTCCCTTCTCCAAAATTCTATTTATTTAGGGCACAACCCATTGCAGGTTTAGGCAGGAAAGAGTCCTCCAGCTGCCAGCATTCCCCAGCCAGCCATGGCTGACTGGGGCATACTGGGAGTTGGTGGACTGTTTCCTGCCTATAGGAGTGCACCTTAAGTGATTCAAAGGTATGGTAGCAGATAGATTTTTCCTGGCACTCTCCCAAAGAGTTAGGGAAGGTTACTGTAGGTGTGCAACATAGACATATATGAAAGGCTTGGATAGTGCCATGGCACTATAGAGATGATCCCCTCCCAGAAAGCCTAAAATCAAAAACAGAATTAATGGAGAAGGAAAGAGAGATGTAGGTGGGAAGCATATGGAAAACGCGATCGTGGTGTCTGGAGGAAGGCAGGCTTAGGATTGTTTGGTTTGGAGATGACCTCCGTTTGAGCCAGAATGAAACCAGGCTGCTGGTGCTTAGTATCAAAACTGGTAGCAGAACAAGTTTTAAACTGACATCTGGTCTGAAGAAAATATGACCTCCAGTATCAGAGGTAGCATGTCTCCAAATACCACATGCTCAGTCACTCCAACAGGAGAGTGCTATAAACCTCACATTCTGCTTGTGGGTTTCTCATCTGGGCATCTGATCTGCTTGGCCACTGTGGGAACCAAATGCTGGATAAGGTTGGCCTTTGGTCTGATCCAGCACAGCCCTTCTTATGCCCTTATGTTCACTAGGAGCTGTGGAGCATCCACTTAGGGATGATGGTGTATATGCTTGAGGTCCTTATAGGGGGCATCTAGGGTTGAATTTGGCATTGAAAGGGTCATAGGCAAAATGGTACACCAAAAGGACAATTGAACTGTTCACTCTGGATAGGCCTTTAAAAAAAATCCTACCACAATCCTCAAGGCCAAATTATGGGGGTTAGGGAATAGAATGGGGGGTGTTGATGGAGGGAGCCTGGTATTTGAAACTATTTTGTCCCTAGGGACCTGAGTTGGTGTTGTCTGCTCTGACTGATAGTGGGTCATGGATGGAGTTCTTTTCTTCCATTGCTGGTTGTGGGATCTTTTTGACTGGGTTGGGTTAGGAAGTGATCCTGGGACCTCCTGTGTGCAGAACATGTTCACCACCACTGGAAGCCCCTCCCCCCCTTTTTCCAGAGATGTCAGTTTCTCCTCTCTGGCATCACAGGTCAAAAACAGTCTAGAATGGGCAACCTTATTCATAAGATGCTGCTGTTTTCAAAGCCTTAGAAACAGGTCTTTCCTGACAATAGAGAATCTTTACTCTCTAGGGACAATGCTGGAGACTGAATATGGGATTTTCTGTATGTAGTCATAAGTGCTCTACCACTGAATGATTATTTATACATACTGCAAATATCATGGCAGAACACTGAGAATGAGTGAGATAGCATTGTCACTAGATATAAAATCTATAGAAGGTAAGGGGTAGAAGGATACCATGATGTTACTATATATCAGCTTTCCCCAATGTGGTGCCCTTCAGATGCTTTGGACTACAACTCCCACCACCCATGGCCATTGGCTAAGCTGAGACTGATGGGAGGTGTTGTCCAAAACATCTGGAGGGTACCATATTGGGGTAAGGCTGCTATATATTGCAAAAAGGGCACAAAGCAGGGCTGGGTAACCTGTGACCCTCCAGATGTTGTTGGACTACAACTTCCATTATCCCTACCCATTAGCCATGCTATATGGGGCTGATAGGAATGATAATCCAACAACTTCTGGAGGGCTACCGGTTAGCCAGCGCTGACATAGAATTTAATGTGAGAACATTGAAGAAGAACGGACTCTTTCTTAGCTCACTGTGGGTGAAAAAATACTACGCCCAAAAATGTAACATGGGGACATACTATCACCACTTTGTGAGTGATCTCGAGATGGAGAAAGAAATCAGGAATGCAACCAGAGTAGAAAATGTAATAATGAGTCATTTTAACTGTTCTTACATTAACTAGGGAAATCAATATTCAGGTTATGACAAAAAGAAAGGTGATCTTGAATTTAATCCTGAGTTGTTTCAAGGATTTGATGCAAGCATTGCCAAGTGGGAACAGTGACCACAATTCTATTACATTCAACATATATGTGAGTCTCCACAAAGTCCAACAGAGTCACATTTAATTTTAAAGGAGGAAATTCATTAAAAAGAAGTTGAAAGGGAAGGTCAGGAAGGTCAAATCCCTCCAGGAAGCCTGACAAAACCACTATAATAGAAGCTGAGATCCAATGTATATCTCAGACTAAGAAGGGCAAAAACAAGTCCAATAGGATGCCAGCATGGTTAATGAGCAGAGTCAAGGAAACTATGAAAGGCAAGAAGGCTTCCTTTTGAAAGTGGAAATCTTGACCAAATGAGAAAAATGAAAAGGGGCAAAAACAAACAGTAAGATGACAGTAAGACAAGAATAAAACAATTAACTAAGGAGCATGTCACTATAGCTATTAAACTGAATAATAAATATTTCTTTAAATGCATTAGAAACTGGAAATTAGCCTGGGAGTGGGTAGGACCATTAGCTGACAAAGGCATGAAAAAAGTTTACTAAAGGACAGTGAAAGTAAAGGTAGACATGTTGGCCCTAAGAAAAATGTCAAAATCCTTATTCAGGTAATATGTTTATTAGGCCACCTCAAAGGGTCCCAAAACAGTATACAAGTTCTCCAGACTTCATTACAAGACATGGCATTCTTAGACTAACAAATTAGTCTTAACAAAAGAATTAACAAATAGCCAAGCCTGATAACATACAGAATTCTGAAAGAACAACAAATGAGAAATTGTTAACCTCCTCAGAATAATATAGAACATCACTAAAATTCATCCCCTTATTGGAGGATTGGAAGGTAGTCTACCTAAGAATACTTTTAGAAAAGGATCTAGGGTAAGAAAAGGAATTACAGACTTGTCATTGTAATTTCTGTCCCTGGTACATCAGTGGAAAGCAAAAATAAAGATTATTACATTTATAGAAGGACAAGCCTTACTGACCAAGAATTAGTATGGCTTCTGTAAAGGGAAGCCCTATCTCAACAATGTTCTAGAATTGTTCTAGAGACCTATAGATGGATGATCCCATGAATATCATTTGCTTGAAGTTTTAGAAAGTTTTGACAAAAGCACTGTAGAGACAGTATTATATAGTGGTTAGAGTGTTGGACTCAGACTCTGGAAATCTGGGTTCTTGTCCACACTCAGTCATGAAGCTTACTGGGTGACTTTGGGTCAGTCACTGACTCTCAGCCTAACATACGTAAAATGAAGAGGAGGAGGACCATGTAAGCTGCCTTGGGTTTCTTGCAAGAGGGAAAAAAGATGGGATATAAATATAATAATAACAAATAGGCACTGACCAAAACTCCTGAGTAAACTTAGCTGTCAGGGGATAAGAGGTCAGGTCCTTTTATGGATTGGTAATTGGTTGAAAGTAGGAATAAACAGACAATTTTCACAATGGAGAGAAGTAAGTAGTGGGATCCTTCAAGGATATAGATTAGGGCTGATATTATTTAATGTTTACAAATGATCTAATGTCAGGGGTGAAAAACAAGGCAGCCACATTTTCAACCAAATTATTCAGGAAGATGAAAACTGAAGCAGTGAAGAGGTCAGAAATATATCTCCATACTGTAAATCACAATGGCAAAGGATGTTCAATACACATTGGGAATGACTGAAGAAATTTCTTGCCCACTTTTCATTATAAAATATTGGGGTACACAGGGCCAGGGCCAGACTATTTTGAGCCCTAGGCAAGGCAAGCTACTTGTACACACAACCATATTTTTTTTTGCCAGCTTTGATTCAGCTGTTCAAGAAGAGTTTCTGAACTATTATATTTTCCTATTGTTGTGTTTTTTTCTTAAAACAGCTAATTTGTATAAAACTGTGACCTTAAAGGGCAGTACTGCACCCCTCTGAGGTCTGTGCCCCAGGCAGCTGCCTAGTTGGCCTAATGGTAGCACCTGCCCTGGGGGTACAAGAAATAAATACAACATTGTGGAGAAAAAAGGCATAATCGGACAGGAGAGACAGTAATAGATAAATAATAATTTACATATTGCAGCAAAAGAAAAGGGAGAAAATTCAGTCAAAAGCCTGGGTCTTTACCTACTTCAGAAAGATGGTAAGACTTGGTGCTACCTGTATATAGGTGAGGAGGGAGTTCCAGAGTCAGGGTGCTGTATGGAGAACACAGGTTGCCATGTATCAAACTCCAACAAAAACAAGAGGATCAGGAATAGACCATTGTGGTCGGAGATGCCTGTTATTGTCCCCAAAAAGAGATCTTGGAGTTGTGGGAGGACATGACAGAGATTTCTAAGTGGAGAGAGTAAACTTCTTCATGCTCGTAACATTCAAAACTACTCTTTTGCACCAGGGTTCTGCACAGACAAAATGAACAATGTCTTCACACAGTGCATAATTAATGTATGGGATTCACTGCTGCAGGATGTGATGGCCACTGGCTTAGATGCATTTAAATGGGTTGGACAAATCCTTGGAGGATAAGTTTAGCAATGGCTATTATGCAAAATTAGGGGTATTGAACCTCAGGCCCATGGGCCAAATCCAGCCAACCTATGGTTCCAATCTGGCCTTCCATGGTTCTCCAGATGGCAATGCCTCCTTCCCTGGCCCTACCACATCTCCCTCCACTGCTGATCATTTGGTGGTTTTGTGGCTTTTACACAGTTGCCTACCCCCACCCCCACCCCATTCTGAATGGTAGAAATCCTTCTCCTAAGACTTACTTGCTGGCACTAAGAGCTTTACACTAAAAAAAATGCTGGTACTTTAGGAGGGGTATTTTTCCCCTGCCCCTGTTGTTCTTCGTCCTGTTCACCACTGGAATGTCCCTTCCCCTGGGCCCCTGCCAAAACTTCTCCAAAACTGAATTCTACCTTGGGCTGAAAGAGATGCAACATCCAAGGTGTTGGAACTATCCAAGGTACTGAACCTTAGCCCCACCCCCACCCCAACTGTCTTCAGCACCTTAGATGGCTCCTGGCTGGTTCTGACTGAAACTCAGAGTGTATTCACAGCCCCACTGATATCAGAGCCACCAACCTCCACTGTTTGCAAAGAATTTCTCCGCCCGCCCGCCCTGGCTTGGCTTCTCTATGCCTTTAAGAGCAACATGATAGTGAGAAACGTACACTGCAAGCCTAGGCAAGTTTCCTCCCTAAAACCCATTGTATTCAACAGGACTTACTTCCTAGTAAGTGTGTTTACTAGGCTAGCAGCCACAGTCGTGGAAACTTCTGCAGAAGACAGAAAGGGTCAAACTTCCCCTGTTCCTTTTCTACTTGCCTGGTTACTGCATGGGCAAAGGGTGGTGGGGTGAATGGTCAAACAGGCAACCTTAAATCCAGGGTGGTTTGCAAACAGCTGTTCCCCAACCTGGTGCTCTCCAAACGTGTTGATTTATTACATGTGGGCTGGGGATTATGGGAGTTGTAGGCCGCATCTGGCGGCACCTGGTTGGGGGAAAGGCTGTGTTAAAGGGTGGGCTTCCTTCATGATTTGTGATAGAAGAATGACTCATCTATCTAGCACCCATTGGTGATTGTGGATGTGGAGTTTTTCTGGATTGATTAATCTGGCAAGGGATCGTGTGATGTGTGTTGTATTGGTGGCAGGCCAACGCAAAAGTAGGGACTCCTTTCTGCTGCGGAGCACGAGAGAAGCTGCCCCCGCTTCCCTTTCTTTCTCTTTGGCCCTTTCTACACCTAAGGATTATCCCAGGAAAATGGAGGGATCATCCCTGCCTGCTCCCGGGATCCCCTGTGTGTCATTTGGATGCACAGGGATGATTCCCTGACGATCCCTGGAAAAAAGGCAGGTGTAGAAACGACCTTTCTCTCTTCCCTTCTCTCCCTCCCTCCCTCTCTCTCTCTCTCTCTCTCTCTTTCTCTTTCTCTCTCCGGGCAAGCTTTGGAGGTTGGCTCGGCCTGCGGAGGAGCTGAGTGAAGGACGATCCCCTTACATTGTGTTTCAGTGCGGGGTCTTTCCGGGTTAATGAGCTGACATCATGATTAAAGCTGACCATTTGTAATGTGTCTGGAGCCTGTTGAAAAGCACTGAAAAGGTTAATGCGGTAAGCCAGGACAGCACCTGCCCCGCACGAGGAGGGGAGGAACGGGGCCACTTTCCCCTAATCAATTAGCCCCTTAATGAGTCTATCTAGTAGTTAAGGAGTGAATGATCGTGCCGCGGCTCGGTCGTCATCTTGCTCCCCCTAATTATTTTATAAGCACTTGATTCAATATGCCAGGGCCTAACACGGGGGCTTGGAGTTAATGAAAATGTCATTTGGAAACGTCTTGACATTTGTCTGTATTGATCCGAGTCTTGCCTTTCTATCTGTCGTGATGCATTTTGGGGAGAAGGAGGGGGGATGATCATCACCCCATGAAGAAGGCTCGTCTGGGCAAAGAGGGGGACCCCTAAAGTGGAGGGGGCCGAAGGAGAGAAGAAGAACTCGCCCGCCACTTCCGGTCTCTCTCGCGTCCTCTCCGCTCTGAGCGACCGGGGGCTCTTTTTCTTTCGGGCGGGGCGGCTGGGAGAGTCGGGCTGGCTGGGAACGCTGTTAATGGCACCCAACTTGCAGTTGCAGTCTGCGAGTTGATGGTGGCCTATCAGAGTCAAGCCGGCTGTTATTCCAGTGCTCTTCTTTTCGAAGAGCAGCAGCGTGGACTAAGCGAGCTAGAGTGGTGGCATAGTGGTTACAGTGTCCGACTGGGATTCGGAAGACCCGGGTTCTCGTCCCCACTCTGCCATGGAAGCTCAACGGGTGACTTTGGTCCACTCACTGACTTTCACTCCAAGCGATCTCACAGGGTTGTTGTAAGGCTAAAATGGAGAGAAGGAGAAGGGCCATGTAAGCCACCTCGGGGTCCTTGCAAAAGGGGGGCGGGGAGAGGCAGGATATAAATATAATAATAATTTAAAAATCTGGCTTACGGCAGCCTTCCCCAACCTGGTGTTTTAGTAACAACTCTCGGTGTTCCTCACCATTGGGCATGCTGGCTGCGGTTGAGAGAAGTTGAGGTGCAGAAATCTGGGGGGGTGGGCAGGTTGAGGAAGGCTGTGCTACGGAATCCCTTCTCCCTCAGTCCCTGATAAAGGTGGCCTGCGGAGCTAAAAGGCACACTGCGTATGCTCAAAGGCAGCATTGTCTCTCCTTATTACATCATGTTTCAGAACTGAGCCCTGGGAATTTAAAACAGATTAAGCCTCCGATTCTATACACTCTTATCAGGGCGTAAGTCCCATTGAATCAATGGGGTGTACTTCTGAGTAGACATGTATAGGATTGCTCTGTAAGTCTGGGTTATTATGGAGCATACTAGGTTTAAGAACTGCAGCAGAACATTTCGATGCGATTTAGTATCATTAGGACACTCTGATTTTTTTCCCACTCATCAGCACAAACAACGACGTAATATGAAGTGGAGTAGTTGTGTGGTGGAGGAAAAAGAAGGATAAGCTATCCCAGCGCAGTGCTATGTATTGGGTGGGTAAAACAATCCTAATATAGTTATATTTTATTAATTGATAAAAGCCACTTTGGGGCTCTTTGTGGATCAATGTAAACATGTTCCAACCTTAATTCAAGTCAGGGCTGAGCCGTGATTAACCCCAAAATGCGCTGCCAGTAGTTAGGCTCGGAATATCGGATGTTTAGCACATTGGAGCATGTGAAAAGTGACTTTCCATCATTACACCCTAAGCATAAACGGGTCCTACACACCGCTGAAATTAGGGTTCCAGAATATCGACTGTGAATTCAGGGGACGATAAGCCCCTGTATCGCTCTTTTCAGACATTAAGCACTGAAAGAGGTTGACCATCCCTTTCACTAACTCTGGGATGGGAGGGAAACTGTGCGCGGAGTATAGGAGAACTCGCTGCAGGACGACATGAACTTTGTGGCTGGAGAGGAATTTGAGCCCTCGTCCGGACCAAGAATACTATCCGAAAACGAAAGCCTTCTTAAATTTAGGGATTACATGTTGTGAAAAGTAACGATCGGTACCCACCCCAGATAGTCCCCAGAGTTATTTACAGCCTAACTCTATGCAGCACAACTCTGCTCAGAGTTCAATAGGACTTACTCCCAGGAAAAGTGTAGATAGGATTGTAGCCTAACTTATTGTAAAACTCATCCTCCGCCAAGCAGGGGATTTCGTTATTAATAAACAGGTCAAAACTTGCCCTGTTGTTTTAACTGAAGCAATTCGTCCTACTGAATTGGGAAGTGAATTTGTGGTTAATAGAAACCATGGACCTTTCTTCACTGTCTCTGATAGCAAATTGAGGTCGTGAGGATGTGCTCTGAGATGGAGCCAAAACAGGTCCACTGAGAAAAAGGTAACCTGAGGTTTGCAAAAGTACAAAATCATCAACATCGCCATCATCCAAAAACTAGCAAGTCAACCAACCAACCAACCAACCAACCAACCTAAGGGGTGAGTGGGCGGGTGGGGGGCAATCCCTAATGAAAACAGAGCATGCTCAGTATTCACGAAAAATTGAATCAGCTGAAAAAGAAAAAAACTGTGGGGTGCGGGGAGAAGGAATGGAATGGCTTCCTTTAGGAGAGCATGGCTGGCATCCTAAACATGAGAAATCCTATTAGGAGGTGGAGATATACTGCAACATTTTTGTTGTGCGCTGCAACTGGTATTGTTGCTTACTCATGGCAATGGTGTTTTTACACTTTGGGTAAAATTTAACACAAGTCTTACTTAGAAAAGGCCATGACTACTTAACTCCCATGAATTTCAATGGGTCTATTCTAAATAGGACTTACGTTGGATTTTGCCCTCTGCTTTAATAGTACACTCCTTAAACGTCTTAAGCTAGAATATCAGAAGGTCTGGGACTTGTTGAATAAGTGGTTTGAGGATGCCGTTGGACTGGTTGGGCCTTTTGGGAACCAACCACCCGCTCGCTTTGTATATGTTTCATAGGAAATATAATGGCTTTTCCGATTGCTGACAACATCCACATTACTTCGCTAAAGTAATCCTGCGCTGGTATATTTCACACGGATCAAGTGTACAGAGATGGAAGAAGGCCTGTGATTAAATCAAAACTCCAGCTGCTGTGGAATAATTCTTGGCCTCTCTTACTCCATGGTACATACACAGTTAGAATAAGCAAATCTATTATTATTATTATTATTATTATTATTATTATTATTATTATTATTATCACACCCGTTTTCACGAACCTTCCAAGTGCTCTGACATGGCGCTTTCAGTATCACCCAGGTTGCTGGGAGGATGGCGTTTCTTCTGCCCCCTCCCCATCTCTTTAGAGTAAAAATTCTGAAGACATTTGGAGAGAGCAAGAATCTCCTTCCTCTTCCCCCCTCCCCACCCCGAGACTGCGATCAAAGATGTACAAGTCCAGAAGAAGCGGGGCGATTGTATTACAATAATTGGGAGGCATGTAGGTCAGTCTTTTCAGAAAGCCCAAATAATTGCATATTGTGCAATAATAATAATAATAATAATAATAATAATAATAATAAGCAGCTCTGCGTGCCATGGGGATGGATTACATCCCACAGGGAAGATTAGAGATGTACCTGCGTGAGTTTGGGAACGGGAAGACATTTCTCAGCTTGGATTGCAAGCTCCTATTGATACTTTGCTGCGCGCTCCTTGCCTAGGCAGCTTGGCGCCAGATAACTTGAATGCGTGTAGTCTTTTCATGTCTCCTGCAATCCCCCATCCGTGGACAAGCCGCGGCTCTGACTGTCTCCCGCCCCTCCCTTCTCCCAAGGGATGCAGATGAGTGACTATCCCGTGGGATGAGGGTTTAAGGCTAAAACGGCGGCTTTCATTCATATACAGGTTCCTACCACCCCCTCCGCAGCAGTTTTCGATTGACAAGGTATTTTGACGTGGGGGGGGGGGGGAGGAGAGAAGACGAGGAAACAATCGAGGATCTGTTGCTCGTATCCTCTCCTCCTGCTTTAAATATTACATCTCTTTCCCGAATGCTGTGTAAAATCAAGCCCGTTATCTTCAGCCTCGGTTCTTACAGACCCAGACTGGAAACAGAATGAAGAATAAATACGTGGTGTGTGTGTGTGTGTGTGTGTACGTGAAAAGTCCGTGATGACAATGGGGACTGTCGTGTTACGGCGATGTTTTGTGTCGGAAAGGCGCGTGCTGTATACCCATCTGTTTAGCTCCATGCCATTGATGAGTTTTCTCTGCCATTGGTAAAATGGGAGAAGTCGGAGAGCTAGAGCTCCTGCGCCATTGTTATCTCAGTACGACAACGCGTTTACTCGGGAGTAAGACCCAATGGTGTCAAAGGAGTTTGTTTCCTTGCTAACGTGCTTCAGAAGGCAACCTCTGATTTCTTGGGAAATAGTTTATATACTACCAACATTGACTGCTTAAGCAGCCGATCCTTAACGAACCTTTTGAGCGAATCAAATGCTACAGATCACAAAGTAATGTGATGGTTCCCAAAGCCTAATTTCTTTATTGAAAACAAAGGGATTTAGGCCACATCGCTTTACCCAGATTCGACCCTAAAAAAAAAAAAAAAAAAAAAGATTCTAAAGGATAAGGGAGTAGGCGGGAGCAGAGAGGGATTAGTCGCGTCAAAATTTCATCTGAGGAACATCTATTTTTACCCTGGACTACCCCAGTTTTTGGTTTTGGTTTTAAATCGGACCACGAGAACGTGCACTCCGGTTACGTCGGCTTCGGTGGCCCTGAAAAGTCAGCTGGCTGACGCGGCGTTCTAGAATTTTGAAACTTTCCGGGGCTGCCTAGCCGCTCGTGATTGGCCGAGGCGGATGTAACCTCCATGCAAATGAAGCCACGCCACCCCGCCGCCTGGAGATCAATAGAGATCTGAGAGAGAAAGGAGCATGCATTCCGGCTCGGCCAGCTCAGGGAAAACCTGCCGAGGCGCGCCAAAAACGCGCCCCCAAACGGGTCCCCCCAAAGCCAGGCGAGGGAGCCCAGCCCCCCCGGCACCCACCGGCACGACCCCCGGTTCCCAGCGTCCCTCTAAAACGAGAGCTGTTCTCCTCTTGTTTCTTATGAGCCCAGGATGAGCAACAAAGAAGACCCGAGCAAGGGTTGTCCCGCAGCAGCTCCGATCTCCAGCTTTACCATCCAGTCCATCTTAGGCAGCGGCACCACCACCTCGGAAGGAGGCAGGGAGGCCGGCGCCAAGCAGGCAGCCTCCGCCTGGCCGAGCAGGAAGAGGAGCCTGTCCGTATCCTCCGAGGAAGAGGAACCGGATGAGAGCTGGAAACATCCCGCCTGCTACTGCCCCGACTCGCATGGTCCTAAAGAAACGTGCCACAAACACCAGCCCATCAGTTTCACGTGTCTCAGTAAGTACTGGACCGACCCCCCCCTTTTAAAAACAACAGCAACAACAACACCCTGGTGAGGAAGGATGATGTGGAGGTGCAGCTTCTTAGCGGACGTAATATTAGGAAGGACGCGGCGGGTTTGCTTTGCTTTACATGGGGCTGTAACTCTCCACCTCTTGATTTGAATTTTCCGATCGCCTTGACTTTCAAGGGGTGAAATTAATTTAAGGGGATATCTGGGGTGGAATAGGTCGCGTCCAGGTGGGAAACCAGGAAGATTAACGGTTTGGGTGCTTTTACCTGCAGCGTTTTTCTCTGCAAAGACCTAAAACACAGTTCCCGAGCTCTCTAAATGCTGCCTGTTTTGATGGGTTTTTTTAAAAAAATGTTGTCTTTGGTTTCCCCCCTTTTTTGGGGGGAGAGGGGCTGTATTTGGTACATACAGTTTAAGGAAACATTTTGTTTTAAAAACAAATATTTTCTTTTATCATACCTCTCTGCCCTCCCGTTTCTGTCTTAGTCTTTGGACATATCACTTGCTTATTATGATGGATGACAGTGATCCTCCTTTCCCCCTATAATTCCCTTGAACAAAAAGCAATGAAAAATCTTCTGCATGAGTCTGGAATGAATAAAGTGTGAAATGTTAAAATATAAAACGACAGGCTCTCGTAATCCAATAGGAGAAGCATCTTGGAAAACAATGAAACACGTTCCTCATGTTTCCCCAGGCGTAAATATCATTGAGTTCGGTGGCACCGACATTCATGGAAAAAGCAGGAATAAGATCGCAGCTTCAGGCTGCAATTCTATGTTTACAGTGCCTTTGAATACAGTGGGGCTAACTTCCGAGGAATCTGCATGGGCTTGTACTGTTGGATTTACCAACTGGAACTCAGGGATGCTAAAGGCTGCAGTTCTAAATAGACTTACTGGTGAGGAAGGCACAGATCTTAATGGGGCTGCTCGCCAGTACTGCGAGGTTATTTTAATACCTTTGAAAGCAAAGAACGGAATGAATCCACTGCTAAGAAGTGAGATATGAAATGGATCCCCCCTTCCCACGCTTTTTACCAGGATGGTTAAGCAGCATAAGCTCGCTGAAATGGAGCTCTCTTTGTATGGGGGGGGGGGGGAGGGGGCGTGCAATGGAGTTTACGCCCCGGGTTTGATATTTGGGATTGGTTTATTGTTGGGGGTTTTTTCCCCCGGGGTTGAGAGGACGGGACCTGCGACAGTGTCACAGCACGATGCGAAAGGCGTTTCTGTTCTCTTCTTCCCTCTCTGCCAGGCAACCCGAAGGGGAGCAGCGCGGCGCTCAGTTCCGACCGGACGGCCCCTTTCCTCTCCCCGGCGCAACCGGACTTCAAGGAGGAGAAAGAGAAGCACTTCGCGCCCGCCTCGCCGGCCTCGGCGGACAGACAAAGGGACGGGGCGGACAGGCAGGCGAGCTCGGCCAAGAAGAAGACGCGCACCGTCTTCTCGCGCAGCCAGGTCTACCAGCTCGAGTCCACTTTCGACATGAAGCGCTACCTGAGCAGCTCCGAGCGGGCCTGCCTGGCCTCCAGCCTGCAGCTGACAGAGACCCAGGTGAAGACCTGGTTTCAGAACCGCAGGAACAAATGGAAGCGGCAGCTCTCGGCGGAGCTGGAGGCGGCCAACATGGCCCACGCCTCGGCTCAGACTCTCGTCGGCATGCCCCTGGTGTTCAGGGACAATTCCCTCCTCCGAGTGCCCGTGCCCAGATCCATCGCCTTCCCGGCCCCCTTGTACTACCCGGGCAGCAATTTGTCAGCCTTACCGCTTTATAACCTCTACAACAAGATCGACTACTGAAATTGACTTGGGGGGCGGGGGGGAGGGGAAGGGTGTGTTGGGGGGGGGGAGAGAAGAGAGACCAGCCGCGGCTGCCGGAGGAGGAGAGGAGGACTTCCGCCGCGCCACGACCTTTTCTGAACCCACCCGTCTGTTATTGATAGGAAAGGAGAATTGTGCTTCTGGCATTGTTAAGAAATACACCGTGTGTATTCATTATTACTAGTATTATTATATATATATTAATTTTTTTTAATTTATGGGGATCCTCTCTAGGTTGGTTGGTTTTGGTTATTTTCTAGGCCGCCATAGAGAGTGTGTTATTCACCCCCCCCTTCTCTTGTTTTGGTTTCAGTCCTGTCCAGACATAACAAATTGACTTTCCGACCCCTAACAGTTTTTTTTAAGCCCGACCACCGCACAGCCACTCACAACTCATATTTAAAACAAAAACCAACCAGCCCGCGGCTCTGCCTCCCGGTGAAGGTAGGAAAATCCAGGGCGCTTGAGTCGCGACTTGGCTCCCATCCTTCTATTTCGCCTTGAGTATTATATCTGCGGGAAATCAAACCAAACAAAAAGCATATTTCAGATCTGTACATATTTTTAAAGAAAATAAAAGCATTTTAAACACCGTTGGTAACTTTGGTCGGATTGCTTGTATATGTCCCATCTGCATGCCTTTCTCCCATTCGGATCTTGGGGGCGAGGAAAGGTGAACGCGTTTGCTGCAGAGGCACCTCTCGCTGGAAGAAGCCAGGAAGTTTGACAGAGGAGGAAAGTTTCATGTCGGTGACCAGGGGTTTCTCTTTTTCTTTGGGGATAGTGGGATCTTCGACCCGTCCGCACTGGTGTTCCTATTTTAACGTTGTGGCAACATTACAACGAAATCGATCGAATAGGTGGATCAAAACAAAGGTGATCTATTTGAGCAATCGATGGTTCGTTATTAGGTCTGTTTGCAAGGAAGGTAGCTTTGCGGGGCCCTTGCCACGTTACTTAGAGGCCCTGCCGAAATCAATGGGTCTTATTGTCATATGTGGTGAGGATCAGAGGGAAAGAAGGTGAAAGAAATGCAGAAAGTTTTGCCTTCTTTTCAAATCCCATACCCGCTTTCCTGCAGGTGGGCATAAGTCCCACTACATTTAATAGGACATCCGGCGCAATTTTGGGCACATCTACTCAGGAGTAAGTTCCACTGAGTTCGACAAGACTTACTCCCAGGTAAGTGGGTATACGATTGCAGCCTTACTTTTGAGTAGACAACATGGCTAAGACTGAGCTATTGGATTCATACTGTCAGTGAATGATTATTCAAGATGATTAAAAATAACAGTGATTTTACTTTGGATCCAAATGGCGAAGAACTGTTTCTTCCACACATCCCTTTGAGTTTTAGAATTCATGCTCCACGCAGGTTAGTTTTACGATTCAGGCTACCGACTGCATGTCAGCCCATCCTCTCTTCTCACTTTTAAGCAGGTCAGTAGTCAGTGACATCCAACCCGATCCTAGTGGAGTTTATTTTGAGCTAAATCCTGCCGATTTCAATGAAATTTTCTCTCTCCCCACCCTCAAGTTTGCTTCCTGTTTTCCTCCTCTCATCTTCTGATTCTGAGCATATTTCCTGCCATCAAACCCCATAGTTCAATGAGGTGGAAGAGTGAGGATGAAATAAAACATTTGGTTGGAAGAACTTTTCCTTTGAAATCGATAGGATTTGCAGCGAAAGGTGCCTGCCCATTGGCTGATATCGCTTTAACTGGCTTGGGATCGCTGTGCTGAGGAGGCCTGCTACGTGCTTCGCATCCCAGTTCCTGGGTATTAACGAGAGGGCCCGCCACGCAACTACTCCTGTGCCCTCCTCGTAAAAACCACAGATGGGCCACGTTCTAGTTCTCTGCTCAGTCACCAGTACCACCACCACCCCCTCATTAAAATGAATGGAAAATATAAGCATTTTCATAACAAACTCGGGTAAAAGCTTGCAAATGTCAAGCGCATTCGGATCAAAGCCGCTCGCCGTGGTGGAGAGAGTTAGTGATTTGAAAAGAAGATGAACGTCCTCTATTAAGTGAGCGGAGTCGACAAGTGCTTCCGGAAATGGGCTTTCTCCAGAGTTGGAGGTGTATTCTGCTAAATGCCAAGATCTCACGCGAAGTGCTTTTGTCAGCTCCTTTTTAAATAGAAATGTGACATTATAACTAAGCCGTGATTGATCTGAGCGTTCATCCCGGCGCTGAAAAACACCTGCAGCCTCCAATGTGCCGAAAGGAGGAAGCTAATCGTTTAAACAAAAAGTAAATACTTCGTCAAGTGTTATTTAAATTGCAGGCGCCGGTTATGTGGTTTATCACAGCCACCTGTTCCTTGGTTAGCTCAGGATCTTAATAGAGAAGGCGATTTAAAATGCAGTAAGTAACTGCAATCCAGCTAAAATCACCTTTACGATATTTTTTAAACAGAGAAGGGGGGGGGAGAGGGATTACACCCCATATGGCCCGTGTGAATCACAAGCCCGGGACATATATTTTCCTGCAAAATAATATTTTAGGCACGATGATTCTGAACCATTTCCTCAAAAGCCAATGGGGATATTTCATACTAAATGAGTACAACGGCATCTTATTCCAGAAACAAATGCACCTCGTTAGGACAGCATTATAGTATAGTCTTTTCATTTAAACAAAACAAAACGTCCAGCTAGAACCTGGGAAATACGTCATTTATCACACTCTGACTACATTCGGTGGACATAATTGCCATTGTAATGTATGGGAGATATTTGCAAAACGTTTGCTTTAAGATCAGGGTTGCAGTTTAATATTTGTAAATGT
Organism: Elgaria multicarinata webbii; assembly: GCF_023053635.1. Taxonomy (NCBI): domain Eukaryota; kingdom Metazoa; phylum Chordata; class Lepidosauria; order Squamata; family Anguidae; genus Elgaria; species Elgaria multicarinata. Next base: position 72,557,747 of record NC_086178.1, read on the forward strand.
CTAAGCAAAACTGTAATTATTCAGGACCTCATCCGATCCTAAACCCATTCACAAAGTAGTATTACTGACATTGTCAATATAACTTGCTTCCCATAGGTCTGTTTAGATTCAGTTTCTTAGAGTTGTTCTGCCCCCCTTTCATTGAGGTCAATGGAACTTTCTCCCAAGTAAGTGAGTATAAAATTGCAGCCTCAATCCTATTTTCCATCACTTAGTCTCTTTAATTGCTAATTTCAGTTTGTTTGCAGGTATTATTTTACTGTTCATTAACATCTAAAACAGTTTCTTCTGTAAACTCTTCCTCCCACCCAACAATAACATATTGGAAACCAGATGATTCGAATTAAAGTGGAATGTCAATAAAATTTATTGTATTTTAAATGCCCCCTTCCCAACATATCACAGTATACACTTCTCTTCTGTCACACTGCAAGGACATAGTATGACAGGCAGTGTAGGGTGTTTGTATAATTCCGGTTTACATGACCCAGATCCACCATCCATCTATAAAAGCATCGTTTTAAGTGGAGCTATAAACGCATTTCATGTTCCTCTGTAATCCCAGCAAATCGTAATGTTGATCAATCCTGTGCACTCATTACAAACCTTGGATCTGGTTCACCACACCAAGAGAGATTTAAGAAGTATTTTGTAGGCCCAGGGGTGAGAACTAGTTGAGAGGCACTTTGGAGTGTTCAGTAATTGCAAACTAATAGAAAAAATCGTGGCGGTTATGGACACAGTCCGTCTCAGCAGTTAGTACTTGTCTCGATCTAATTGCTTCCCCCACATTTTTTCCCACCTGCTAAGTCCTTCTGTGAACGTACGCTTGCAGTTAATCTGCTTTAACTGCAAAGTGGACTGATTAATACTGAACCGCCAAGTCTTTGGCACCACCCTTTTCCCCATCCGGAAACTTTCCCCAACTTTCTACTTCTGTTGATTCAACCACGAGGCATCAGCGGCAATGCTATTGCAACAATATTTTACACGGTCTCTCCAGTCATCGAAACCATGTGCGGTTTTTATTAATTTCTATCTGATAACACTTTGACTTTTCTTTTGGAGGTGAATTGTCCTTCTTTCTGAACACCAGATTCAGCAAATATGCCAGCCTATCCCCAAAGCAGCACAAAGGTTTGCGAAAACTGCCTCAGAATGAGGGATTTTTATTTAGACAGTAAGGAACCTTAAAAAGGCATGTCAATGAAGTGTAGTGGCCCTTATGTACATTGTATATACATCGTCCTACTTAGTTTTAAATACGAAATTGCAATACTTTGGCAATATGTTTATACACACACATACTGGAAACAGCTGCAATAAAATGGGTTAGAAACGTGTCATTTCTATCAATAGAAATATAATAGCTACATAAGGAGAAAAGTGTGTGTGTGTATTTACATATGAAAGACAGCGAGCGTTGGAAGGTTGAAACGAAGAGCTGATCAGACTTTAACACTCCCAAGAAAATAAGGAAGGTGAGGGTGTAAGCAAACCATATTCCTAGTTCTTCGATGTTCACATACACACGTATATTATAGCTAGGGGGATATTTATTTCGTACTGGAGCTGTAAAAGGAAACTTTTAATTTGGGGCAGAATTGAAAACAGATATATGAACATTATTTCCTTGCAGAGGAATTTGATGTTAATTTAGTATTTTCTCATAAAAAATACTAGATTAACATGAAATTCCTGGTGGGAATGTATGCATGGATGGAACTGTTGCATATTTGGATTGATCAGAGTGAAGGGGATGGCTTTTGCACTGGAGGGAAGCGAGCCAGTATATATAGCGAGAACTTGCCTAGGGAATGTTTCTTGTTGAATGACAAGGGATGAAGTTCTAGACATTCTTTTTACAATCCATATTCCCGTTGAAATCAAGGAGACTTCTGGGGTCAGGTTTGTTCCAATCTGGAGCACTTGTATCTTAATGGAAGTCTATTGATATGCGTCTGTTCATTGAGGTTCAGCATCTCCCAACTCTTGTTTGATGAGAATCTTTAGTCAATTTTGCACTGACTCTTCCCAGTTGCTTCCAAAAGGGCTATTGATTTTGATTAAGCCCTGGAATCCTCCCTCCCGAGATTGCGCCAGCATGGTTTTTAAAAATAAGGGCGCAATCCTATGCATGTTTAGACAGAAAGAAATTCTACAACTCCTACCATGTCAGGCATGCTGGGAGTTGTAGACTTTATTTCTGTCTAAACATACATAGGATTGCGCTCTAAGTGTGTGCGTGTGTGTGTAAATCCCGTTTGACTCTAGAGTCGTATTTGAAAACTCTTAGGCCCATTGATTGCCCCTAGAAGAGAGGCCTGCTTGAAGGCTTTTCAAACGTTCTCCAGAACGACTGAAGTCCCGATTCCAAGCGTGCTACGTGAAAGCAAGGCCCATATAAACCTTCTGCCACGAGGGAACATAGATATTGCCCAGCAGGCAAAGACGGAGGCTTGCCGAGAGATGCAAAGAGTTGACTGCAGTGAAGGCAGCGGAAGATTAACCGGAGCCCATTGCATGCTGGACGTTGTAGTTCTAACTTTGGTGCCGGCGAAGCACACTGGGCGAAGCATGCGTGTAGCTCAGCCATTCAAACCAACCAATCCCCGGCCGCACTGCTTGGTCGCGCGAGCTGGGGATGTTGGGAGTTAGCTTGGTGGGTGGTGCGCGCGCGCAAGTGTGTGTGGAGTACTACGACGAGGGCGGTTGGTGAGAGAGGCCTCGACTCGTTGAAACGCTGGAGGACAAGGTAATGGTAGCCTAGGCCCCGGCTTCTTCTTTGGCCTTGCGAGGGAGAGTCGTGGCGCGACATGGAGTCTTCCCGGCGGGCTCAGGTCGCCGGCGGGCCTGAGGGAAGCACGGTATGAAGGGAGGAGTGAACCCCCCTCTCCCCACCCACCCACCCGTTTCTTCATCACTAGGGCCGAGGGTCTTCTTCTTTCTCCTTATACGGGTCCCTTCCAGGCCACGCCCATTATCTCCCCTTTCCCATCCTATTCTCCGTCTCCTGTCTGCTTCCTTTCTCTCTCTTCGTTCTCCCTCATTCATTTTTCTCGCCCTGTATCGCAGAGGAACGGCGTGTGTGTGTGTGAGTGAATGAGGTTGCTGCCGTGTGTATGTTTCGTTTGGGGCTGAGTCCCATTGGGGCTTCAAGGTATTAGGATCGGGGTGCAAGACTTTGCCCTTGGAGGAATGTGGGAGAATGCTTAGCTGCAACGTAATACCGCCCAGTAAATGTGCTTGGGAGGCACTATAATGCAACCCATGAGTGGGAAAGATATATCAAAAGTAATAAACGTGGGTAGAGAATGAGAAGGAGGGTTTATCGCATGGTGGAGAGAAGAGATAAATTCCCCCACCATTTCTCATTACTTTATATATTTATTAACTACATTTCTATACTGCTCGACAGCTAATGGTGTCTGGGCGGTTCTCAGCAACTAAAACCCATAAAATTACTCAACAGGGTTGCTGTTGCTCCTAGGGCTTTTCATCTCTGGGAACAAGTGTTAAAAAGCGAGGGAGAATGAATTTGTGCTATGAAGATTCAGGCTTGTGAAGTTAAGCATAAGATCAGAAGAACGTTGCTGGATTGTACCAAAGCTCCAGTCTAATCCAACTCCCTGCTTCCCACAGTGACCATTGTTTTGAGATGTTCAGATGTGGGGCTTGAAAGCATTACCCCTCACACACTCTTGCTCCCTGGAACTGTTATTTAGAGTAATACATGTGGGACTCTACAACAAAATGTTTCAGGGTATTCCTATTGTGCATGTGTTACTTAAGCGGGGAGAAAAAACAAAAGTTAGCATCAAAGACAGGTGACTGTTCTAACTTGTGTTTTACTTCATGTGTTGTGGGGTTGGGTTTTTTCTAGTGTTTTTTTGTTTTTTTTTAGCATTTAGAGTGTACTCCTATACATGTCTACATAACAGTAAGTCCCATTCAGTTGAATGGAACTTATTCTTAGGTAAGTATATATAGGATTTCAGCCTTAAAAAGTATCCAACTGGTCTGCATGCAAGCCTAACCTAAGGCTTCTGCATGCAATTGAGTGCTTGATTTACCCTGAGAGGAGATCTGAGGGGGCAATTTGCTGCAACCTGAAAAGTATGAGGGATTATTGCTTGGGAATCCAAACCAGCTTCAGCTCCACCTCTGAACATAAGAAGTGCCATGCTGGATCAGACCAAGGGTTCATCTAGTCCAGCACTATGTTTGCACAGTGGCCAACCAGCCATCGGCCAGAGATGAACAAGCTGGACATGGTGCAACAGCACCCTCCCACCCATGTTCCCCAGCAACTGGAGCACACAGGCTTACTGCCTCGAATGCTAGAGATAGCACACAACCATCAGGGCTAGTTGCCATTGATAGCCTTCTCTTCCAGGAATTTATCCAACCCCCTTTTAAAGCCATCCAAAGTGGTGGCCATCGTGTGGTAGTGAGTTCCATAATTTAACTATGTGCTGTGTGCCAAAATTCTCCCTTTTATTTGTCCTGGATCTCCCACCAATCAGCTTCATGGGATGACCCCGGGTTCTAGTATTTTGAGAGTGGGAGAAAAATGGCTCCCTATCCACTTGCTCCATACCATGCATAATTTTGTATACCTCTATCATGTCTCCCCTTAGCCTCCTTTTTTCCAAGATAAGCAATCCCAGTTGATGTAACCTTCCCTCATAGGGGAGATGCTCCAGTCCTTTAATCATTTTAGTTGCCTTTTTCTGCACTTTTTCCAGCTCTATAATATACTTTTTTAGGTGGCCTGCAATGTTAAAAATGGACTACATTGCAGGTCTGCCAGCACAGCCCTCCATCAAGGGTATATCAGTGAACTACACTTCAGGGTTATTGTTACATTATTTTCATAGCCCTACCTGTAATATTGGGATTAAAACAATGGTTAGCATTGCAGGATTGTTTAAACTACGCTCCAGCTATAACTGGGGTCTAATACCATTGGGCAACCTTGCAGGATTCTTGCAAACCACGTAGTTTCGCTTGCAGTATTCCATGTGAAATACATCACAGGGCTGTAATAAGTCCCCCTTTCCCAGCCACAGCCAAGTTTCCTTGAAACATACACTTGCAAAATTATTTTTTAAATGTTTCAGACTACCTAAGGACTGAGTTAGAAAGAGCAGGGGGTTTGGGCAGTTGGGTTAGGATAGATATACCGGTGCCCAGTCCCTGGATACATTAAATTTTGGGCTTCTCTATTGATTTCTGTGGGCAGCTTTTCTTCTGTCTTTCGGGGCATAGAAAAATAACTTCTCATTGTGAATCAGGATATTTACCTATCGAGACAGTTCTCTCCTGTAGACACATTTAGCATTTTGAAAAAGTGCCCTTGGCACCACCACAAATTGGATGCTGTAGGGCAGTGGTTCCCAAACTTTTTCAGGTAACCGCCCCCTTGGTTCCACAAACTCATGCCCAGCTCTATAATATATTAAAATCATTCTTCAGAATAGTGGTTTTCTACGACCCACTAAGGAAGATAATAACAATAAATTCAAAACAGTAACAATTGAATATTTATTCAAAATCCAATTACATTTTTTTAGTTGATTCAATTAAACATTATTGATGAACTTGATCCAGTGATATCATCTTTTCAGAGTCTGAGAGTCATTTAGCAAGAATATTAGATATCACATTTAGTAACTAGGGTAGAGTACCTCACTATTCTGTAAATTCTTAATGTGATGGATGGGCTTGATGAAGTGATACCAGTTTCCTAATATCTGATTTAAAGTCACTTAACATGAGTCTTAAATCACCACGTTTAGTGATCTGGAGTTGATTTCTTTGCTTGGAGAGAAGTAGGCAGACCACACTAAAACCACATTCCACCAAATATGATGTTGGAAGTGCAACCAGGAGCTTCTGAACCACTCTCCATAGTGCAGGATAGTGATCAGAAATTTCCTTCTGTAACCAAAACTCCTGGTACGGAAAAGACCACCTTGAGCGCCCCCCTGCCGCCCCCAATCCCCCTATGCAATCCCACCTCCCCCAAGGGGGCAGTACCGACCACTTTGGGAACCACTGCTATAGGGGGATGGTGCTCATTCACAAAAATGATGGGAGCACCTCCCTTATCTGTGTTGGTGTGTGTACATGGCTGTGCATCCTATGTGTGTGCTGTGCTCTACTCTCTTCAGGCTCATCTTTCTCTCGCTTGCTGTCCCTTCCTTCTGTTTCTCTTGCTGGATGCTCTTTTCCTTTCCATTAATTTAAATAGGGAGGAAAAAAGTCCTCTCTGTCAAAAAAATAGCTTGAGGGGGGCAAAGAATGGTCCTTGGTGGGGGGTGCTCTTCACCTGCCACCAGCCATTTTTCAGCACAGAGGATTCCCCCCCCCCCCAATTTAATATAATGGATGGATTTGTAAACCACCCAGAGAGCTTCGGCTATGGGGAGGTATATAAATGCAATGAATAAATATCAGACCACTGGCTTTAATAGGGACTGGACAAACCCACCTGGAGAAAATTGGCTGGAGGAAGGGTTGAAAGTTACACCCACCAAGGGCCCTGTTTTCTAAAGGGCCTTGATGAGGGGTGAAGTTCACTCCCTCCAGCCATTTTTCTTCAGGGAGGGCTCCTTCCTATGTAACTGATTAGAAAAATCGCTCTATCCAGTAGTTTGGCAGGTGCCTCAACCTGGCTGATTGGAGACCTCTGCTCTACCCTTCTGTATCTGTATATCTCTCTGTCCCTTTTCCTAGCTACTACATTTCATTCCCCTCTCTCCTGGTTTTCCATCCCCCCCTCAAATAAATCAGTCAGTATTCTCTAGCCACTGAGCACACTAAGTCCTCATCGGGATGCTATTTTTTGTACTTCAGTAAATGTTGGGGTTGTCTGAGTTTTCTAATACCTCCCTGTTCTGTGTGGCTGCTACCATTGTAACTATGTAAGCGATGGCACTCAGAGAATTGAACTGGACTTAGCATATGCAAGTAGGGCCCTGCAACAAAATGTTGCACCATGGAGTTATTCTGTTCAGAGTCCCAGCCATTCTATTCCATTATCCCACTCTTTTTTCTGCAGCAATCTGTCAGCATTCTGTCTTCATTGGCTTTCTTGGGGTATTCCCCCCCCCCCCCCCCGTGTGTGTGTGTGTGTGTATATATATATATATATATAAATATATATATATATATAGAACACAATTGTGCTCAAACCAGTTACATTCAATTTTTTTCTCCATCAATATATATTGCCAGTTCTCAGTTTTGTCCTGTTGATATTTTAAAATAGCTTCTCAGTGTGAGCCAGGAACTGACCTATCTAAACAATAGGACCTTTCTATATTTTTTGTATAAATATATGTCATTCCCTCCCATTTTATTGACCCTCTCACCTGGTTGATATTTTCTTCCTCACTCAACCTTCTGTGCAGCTGTTATGGGGGTTTCCCCCCTAAAGATTTTTTTGCGTATCTGCAAACCATGAGCCTTCTGATACCTCTATTTTTGGTGAGGGTGGTTGAGCTGATTTTGGCTTCAGCTCCATGAGCATGGGAATCAATTGCTATTAGACTTACGATTGCCTCTCAACTGGAGGTTCCGTATCGGTATCATTACTAATAGACAATGATGGGCCTTCGTCTAATACCATAAAAATGAAAAATTGATTTGGGAAAGCAGTGAATTAATTAAAGTACCTCTGTTTGGGAAGATTCTACAACTTCTCATGTGCACTTTGGAAATAACAGGAAAAATAGTTTTTTTATTATTTGTATAACTATAAATATTTATTAGCAAAATAAATCCATGATATGATATAGAGTTCCTTGTAACACTGCCATTGCTTTCCCATGTGATTGTGCTCTGGGACCGCTGCTGCTATGTTGTGATCCAAAATAAGGCTGTTTATAAATAGTACGATCTGGTAATCACGTTTTTCTTTTTCTGGTCCTGTTTTCACGGGATTTTAAAAAAATAAGTTGCTATACCTTTTAGCTATTTTTAGAACTGGGAGAAGAATGCTCCTGTTTAGCATATGTGTTCTATAGGCTGCTTTTTCTTTTTTTAAAGCTTTCCCAATTATTCCTGAAGTATCAAAAGTAACATACTTGTTACAGCATAATAAATACCCAATAAATTCACAATCACTAAACATCAAAATACAAACACCATGACAGTTATATGTAATCCAAGTCCTTTCCATCAGTTTAGTGTTGCAAAAACTTAAGCTATAAATATCATGTGCTATAAATTGATAGTAGGCATTTCAGTGAAACTCTTGATATAATTCCTCTTCTAAACCTGCCTGTCTAGAAATTTTAGTCAAAGATAATTTGAGACAATACTTTTAAAACCCATAGCTAACTTTTGTACAACCCTTATTCAGATGACTGGGTCAAATGAATTTAAGTTGAACCAACCACCAGAAGATGGAATCTCATCTGTGAAATTCAGTCCTAACACATCTCAGTTTCTGCTTGTTTCATCTTGGGATACTTCTGTTCGATTGTATGATGTTCCAGCCAACACCATGAGACTCAAGTATCAACATACAGGAGCTGTACTTGACTGTGCTTTTTATGTAAGTCTATGTCAAAACTTGGCAGTTTTGATTCTTGAAAGTTCCAAAGTGGGATGCAAGGTGTAATTGGTTTAATTAGTAGATTGCTCAAAGGTTTAGGCTGGGTCCAAAAGCACCATGTATGGTGTTCTCACAAACACAAGCTTTTCATCTCCTCCCTACTGGCAGTAGTCCGTTGCCAAGAAGGGAAGCAAGAACCCCTTTTGTGCTCAAAAATACTTTGCACTTACAAATTGGCCTTTCTGGATCCTTGCCTTTGATTAATTGGTGGAGATATGAGTTAAGGGCATACTTTTTGGTTTTGATTCTACTGTGTTTCTTGAGTTTTTCTGTAATAAGAATGGGGAAAAAAAATTAAAGATGGCCTTGCTTTCTAACAATTGAAGAAAAGTTACTTAAACAAAACTTATCTTCATTATTAAAAAAAGTTCCCTTACTGGCATTTTTGGTAGTAACCCAATATAATAATTAAATGTAATAAGTTAAAATATAGGTTTCTAATCAGATTTTTTAATTGATTCACGGCCCTGACTAAATTTAACTTTTAGTGTAAACCTGAGCAGAAAAATGAGAAATCCGTTATGTTGTCTTTTTATTGCTTTTGTGTTTTCATAGCTAACAAAGTAGTTTTCATTTCTGTTTAATAATTGTGCCTTAGGATGTCATCAAGGTTAATTATTTTTGTGAACAATGACTATCAGAGTAATGTTGTCAAACATGTTGAATTATTGAGAATTTATTTACTAATCTTGATTTTGGTAATCTTGTGGGCTAGTGCTTGAAAATGTTGCTCGTGCCCCAATGAAGTAGTCCAAACCACTTGCACAGGGAATGATTTTCAGTATCGCTCCTAGGTGTCGTAAGGTGCAATCCTATGCGTGTTTAGACAGGAAAAAAAATGCTCCACTCCCAGCATTATCCAGCTAGCCTGTCTAAACATGCATAGGATTGTGCCCTTAACAATTCTGGGTGACCTTCTGCTCTGACGCTATTCATTCACCAGCTCTACTCACTTGTTGGAGTAAAGTAAAAGGGGAACCCTGGTTGCTATAGCTGATCAGAGAGCAACTTCACCCCAAATTCGCATATGTATGAGCTTGAAAATCTACTCATATGTAGAACGTTTTCCTAGATGACATTAGAGAAGATTTTGTCTTTTTTTAAAAAATAGAAGTGCATTTTAAAACATTAGTTCCTGGATTGCAGATAAGTGAACCCTTTTTTTCTTTTGAAGGACCCCACGCATGCATGGAGTGGAGGATTAGATCGACAGTTAAAAATGCATGACTTGAACACTGATCAAGGTAAACTAATTTAGATGTTTAGTAGAATATGCTGGTGTGGAACAAAACACACTGTACTTCAATAGCAGAACATGCCTGCAACACTTAGGAGTAAACTCATTGGGACTTACTTCAGAGAACACTTGTATAGAGTATATTATAATTCACTGAAATAGTAAAGTATTGTCGCTGGGGAATGGAATGGACACACCCATCCCTCTGGGGGCTATAAAGGTGCATCATGGCATGGGACCTACTTAATGTGGGATCGCTTCATTTAGATAGGGTGAGCACAATGTGTCCAACTCTGACAGCTGTGTGTGTTTGCTTGAAAATTACATTTGATCAAAATAAGGGTTATTACAATCCATGCAAAGTTGGGTCTGTTTGCTAGTAATAGCATATTATTCTGACCTACTAAGAGGATTTCTTTCAGGATTAATAATGGTTGTGGTTGGTAAAGACAAATACAGTTAGCCACTTGGATGGTGGGAAGCAGACTAGCTGAATGTTGGAAAAATTGCTTAGATGGACAGTGTAAATAGACAAGAAAGGTCTATTCAGGCAATATGCTAAGGTATGGTTAGCCTGCTAACTCCTTTGCAGCAAATAGTTAGCATGTTTAAACTGTGGTTATGGTTTACATGACATGCTGAGTCATGGTTTACATGGTATGCTAAGCCATAATGTTTAGTTCAAAATGCTTAACCACTGTGGCTTAGCGTATCATCTGAACAGGGTAGAAGTGTCCAGACAGTGGTTGCTTGAAGTCTTCAAAGATACTGGAGAATTGCGTTATTGCTATGGAGGAGGAAGCTATTTAAAATAACTTTTAGAGGATTAAAAATGTACTCATTTGTTTCTTCCCCAAGTTGGAGAAAGAAAGTAAGGCATTATAGCATAAGTATTCAATATCACTTTAAAAGCTTCTAAAACAATTTAATACTATAGATATAATGAATGATGATGTGGAATAAAGGTTTTATTGAAAATGTTTTGTTGAAAGTGCCTGATTACTCACAAGTGGCAAAGGAATGAACTAATGTGATCGTGGCACATTTGCCGATTATTAGATCTTTCTAACATTGCATTCATGGCTAGGATTTTCAGAGGCGTCAAGCAGAGTTAGGTGCACAAATCTCTTTTGTTTGTTTGAAAATCTCCAGCACTCCCACAAGCTTCTTTGAAATACTGAGTTGATATCTATTAGTCTACATTTAACACTTTAGAACTGTATATCTATTGCGAGGATTAGAGGATCAAACGTCCTTTGAAAAATGTCCCAGCATGCACAGATCTTAGAAAATGGCACATCAGATCGGGTTACCACTGTATGAATATTGCTCTGTTCTTTTTACGAAATTTGATTATCAATAAGTCTAGTATAGCTGTGTATATTAATAGGTATGTTTATTAATATTTTCTTTTTTTAACAGAAAATCTTGTTGGTACCCATGATGCTCCTATAAGATGTGTTGAATATTGTCCAGAAGTGAATGTAATGGTAACAGGAAGTTGGGATCAAACAGTCAAGTTATGGGACCCCAGAACGCCCTGTAATGCTGGAACATTTTCTCAGCCTGAAAAGGTTTGTACTTAAACTACTTAAGCTGCAGTTCTCTACCACTTACCTAGGAGTAGTCCTATTGGACTCAGTGGGACTTAGGAGATAGGAGGGAACCCATTAAGACAGGCACAGTGGACAGTGGGGGAGGGGTTTCCGGCAAACGTTCCTCAGCTATAGAAGCGTCCCAAATTCAGGCTTGGTGCAGAGGCTGTATGAATGCACAGATGACCACTCAAAGAACTACAGTTACAGGTAAGCAACCTACCCTTTTCTGTTCTGTCCAAACCTTAGAGAAACTGGTTTGTATAAGCCACAGAAAACAAATCAAGATATCAAACCAAGACCATGTTCCCCCCTTAATCCTGATCCATACCAATTTTGTCTTATAGCCAATTTCTGTGTGAACAGCAGGGAGCCCTTAGCTTAAGCTGTATTATAGAAGCTCAAATGCAGCATTGCTTACATTGTAGAGCAGTGTCGAGTTGCTGATCAAGGTGGAACAAAAAGGATAGAGCTAAGCAGGGATGTCTTTGCTGTTGTAACTGTTTAGATTTAATGAAGGTTTAGGTCTGGCTGAAAGGGGAGCATACTCCCCATGAACAGCTATGTATCCAGTGTGGGTATGCTCCGAGACTGTGCTATGGAGGCACAAGTGGCACTGGTTACCAGGAGTAATTTTTACTAGCTTAGACTGGTTGGGCAGATGTAGTACCTAAAGAAAGGTAACTTAGCCACAGTGATGCATACCTTGATCATATCCGGTTTGATTAATGTAATGCACTATGTTGGGCTGCCCTTCTAGACAGTTTAGAAACTGCAATTGGCTATGAATGCAACAGCTAGAATGTTTGTGGGAGCTAAAGCGTTTAGGTCATATTGTACCTATTCTGTATCTCTTAAATAGGCTGCTCATTCATTTTGGTGGCCAATACAAGGTATTGGTTTTGGCCTTTAAACCTCTAAATGGTTTGGGACCACATTGTCTGAAGTACTGCCTACACTTGTATGAGCCTGCTTAAGCATTAAGATCAGTGTTGGAGTTCCTGTTTGCTGGCTTGACAGTGAAAACTGGAGGCAGGGCGTTCTCAGTAGTGTCCCCTCACCTTTGGACCTCACTAGGGGGCAACATATGGCCTCATTACTGCCGGTTTAAGCCCCACCCGAAAAATCTGAAGACATATCCATTCCAGCCTGAATTTGGTTGAATTGTACTGCTCTTGAAAATATATTTAGCTGCTGCTTGTTCTTTAACTATAATTGAAGTTTTGTGTGTTTTAGAGTCTTGTAAGCTGCCTTGTGAAGGTTATGTGATCTGAAAGGCAGGTTAACATAAATAAAGAAATAGGAAGCTTGACCGTTACAACTTGATCACTTTTATATCATTTTGTTCAGAATCTGAGTAAGATAAAAAAAATCAACCTGGAATAGCTTTGGCTTACAAGCAAAAGGGGTTTATTGTAGCCAACAATAAACCTTAAAGAGTAAATTGACCAGTGTAATTTTTATTTTAATATATCACTGCAGTCTCAAGGTATGGATAGATGCATGTTTTGACAGAAAAAGATGAGATAAGGATTTAAGTACTTCAGGCTTCACTAGACAGCAATTGTTTTAATAGTATTCATTAAGTTTTTATATGTTATCTATTGATAATATTTTCATTTTCATTATCAGATATATGGAAGTGTAAAACTTAATTTATTCTAGGTTTTTGTCACTATTTTATATATTTTCTAATTATAGTAGTGAGCTGCCAATCTGGACCTCATGTCTAAATAGACTAGTGTTATAACCACTACACAATCTGAACCTATTGGCAAGAGCTCTGATCAGAATAAAATTGCATTGTTTTTATTTGTGATTTATAGTTGTATGTAACATGTAGAAAACTGTGATGAATTGCTCACAGAATGCCATATAACAGACAGCCACACTGAATCAAGCTTTGTATTGGTAAAGCAAGGTTCATTATGTCACTTTTTTTTAATACTGCCTCTGATAAATGTGTACACCTAGCCTATTTCTTGACATTGGTTTCATTTGATTTATAGCTATGGGGTGTAGAAAGAATACTTTACAGGTGTGACATCAGTTTGTTTGTAAAGAAGATTTAGGATAGTTAACATCCCTGATGCAATATTTCTTGTATATATTTTTCCATAACAGCATTTTTGTACTGTAGTCAAGTACTTTTCGTATAATAATTTGGTTTGTCATTGGAGTTTGGGCTATTGTCATTCTGTTATAAACTTGAAATATGGGTGTATTATCTAGGGCCACACATTGCACAGTTGCACAATTTAATGTGTGCTTAAGGTCTATTGATCCCAGTAGAAATTCAGGGTGTGTAATTGGATACTAGACTGCATCCTAAACATATGGGATAAGAAGATGTGTCTTTTTAAAAGGTTGTATAGTTTGAAAGAGCTAATAAATTTTTAAGAGTTAATTGTTACTTTGGATGAGTTTTATCTGATACGGATTAAACTTTCAGTTAAACAATTACGTTTTTATTTTAGTTTAAACTGATTTCAGTTTTGCAATGTTTTGCTAGTTTATAGCAACTCTGAATTTTTTATCAATTAGTTGTGCAGGCTGAGACAGCATGTGTAAACGGCATGAAGTTTAGCGTAACATAGCTTTGGCTTTTCCCGTTGTAATTCGTTTTCTTTGTGTGTATATTTGAAAGCTAGGCTGAAGATGTTTTCCCGCTGACTAACCTTTTGGGGTACAGAAAGCTTATAACACTATTTTTGTATCAAAATTATTCATATTGTCATGGTGCAGATAAAATTTAACTTGAGCAACCCTATTCCTCCTTCATTCTCGCACATGAATCTCCTCTTCATTTCCAAAATCTAACCACGATGATGCAGCATTATGTGCAAACCATGGTCAACTAAGTAACTATGGTTGCTGAGGATCTGGGGTTGGGTGAATTGACAGCTACACTATTAGTTAGAACTTAAAGGATGGAATTGGTCCTTTAGGTTTTTGGGCAGGATGGAAGAGCGGTGGTCTGGCTTGGAGGATGAAGAAATGTCATTAGAGGCATATAAATTGATTGGAGGAGGACAAGCAACAAAAACAGCTGCATCTGTATGTCTTAAAGGTCTTGGCTACAGGAAGATTTTGTAAGTAGGATTTGACATTCTGATGTAGGGCAATCTTGGTAGGACAGGTATTATGAATTTTAGGGTTTCATGGACAGTTAAATCTGACAGTCTTTCACTTTTTAAAAATTATTAATATACCTTTCTCAAGGAAGATCTGAGGCATCCTCCAACAAAATTAAAACATACAAATTTAAAGCAGCTAAAACAATTATCCTTTAAAATACTGTCATTCCATAAAACAACTAAAACAGTGACAACTATGAACAATTCAACTGATGCTTTAAAGACCACATCATATCCCATCAAATACCTTGAAACAGAGGAAAGTCTTAATCTGCCCCCCAAAAGATGAGCGTGTTAACTCCAGGCAGGCCTTGCTGGGAGAGCATTCCACAATGTATTTCGTAATTCCACAAAAATCTGTTGTCATTGCATGTGTTAATTAAATGGTTCATTTTTTAATGTTGCCTTTATGTTATCCAAATACAAATCCTAGTATTGGAACTGGAAAATGTAATTTAACTCTTAATTTTTTCAAAGGTTTATACATTGTCTGTGTCTGGTGACAGGCTGATAGTGGGAACAGCTGGTCGGAGAGTTCTGGTGTGGGACTTACGAAACATGGGCTATGTTCAGCAGAGAAGAGAATCAAGTCTTAAATATCAGACCCGTTGCATTAGAGCATTTCCTAACAAACAGGTATTTAAATTGTGCTGCAATATTTCATATATCAGCCATTAGCTGTTGAATTTTCTTTGACTTGCTCAATTTTTTTTTTGAGCAAGTCAAACAAATTTTATCGCTGTCTCGAAAAAAAAAATGTGTATTTTCCTATGAGGTTTTGAAGCTGTTAATGTGGTTGAAAACTATAATAACTTTTAACACTGTACTTAATTCTGAAATTATCAGAGAACTCTGAATTATGCAGAACGACTAGACTAGCATAAATGCCAGGCTCTAAGAAAATTAGCGTTCTGGGAAATATTGTTACAGGGCTTAGTTAAAAACTTATTTGCTTAGGAGTCATTTCTGGGCTGGGCATGACTCTTTTCTGAACCTATCAAAGCTACCAGGAGTATTAACGTATGAACAAGAGTCTTTGTTTCTTTCATCGATTGCATCTCTAGAGTTCAATATAGTGTCTTGCTATTATTTTCTGCTGCTGTTGAGGTGGAAAATATTTAAAGGAAAAACCTAACAGACTTTTTTTTATGACTAATAGTGAGAAATACGCCAGAAGATGTAGAGTTGTCTTATGCAGAGGAGGCATTAAGCGAAAGTGGGTTTCATTGGATGTTATTTATAAGCCAAAGTGATCTCTGGTGAAGAGTCTCTTGGGGGGGTCGCTTCACACTTTTTAAAAGGCATTAGTGCGCACTCTCTATTTTCATAGATGAGATATATGTCAGAATTGTAATAAAACTTCCTTTTTACAGGAGACATTGCCAAGGAAAGAATCTACAATTCCCTTTGGAATCTTCTGTCTTAAACATTTAATTTTCATGAATCTCCAGGACTCAGAGTGCACCTATGTGTATCAATAGTTAACTGTGAGATGTAGAATTATTGTACATGGCTTAGAGCAGCTGCACAATAGAAAAACAAAACATAGCAGTAAGTGAAGTTTCTCTGTGTCCCCATAGGGTTATGTGTTAAGCTCCATAGAAGGTCGTGTTGCAGTTGAGTATTTGGATCCAAGTTTGGAGGTTCAGAAGAAAAAATATGCTTTCAAATGTCACAGATTGAAGGAGAATAACATTGAGCAGATTTATCCAGTCAACGCCATCTCTTTCCATAATGTCCATAACACATTTGCTACAGGTAACATGGGAATTTAATTACTTGTTACTGGCTGTTGTTGATCAAATATAATTCTTCCGTTATAATGGCTCCAGTTCTATGTGAAATGCTTCAGATGTTTCGTTATTTTAAAAGTTCCTAAACTCTCAAATGTATACTTTGCATATGAACAGAAAAATGTAGTTTCCACTTAATAATCTGGTAAGATTTCTATTTTACACCATGTGCTTGATTTTCGCACTCTTTCTATGGAGATATAACTGAAGCTTTTTTTAGCTATCTGCGCAGGCAGTAAAGTGTACAGAAGTCAGTAATATTAGTTCTTAATAGTGTGTGTCTTCACAAACCTATTTATAGGAGGTTCTGATGGCTTTGTCAATATTTGGGATCCATTCAATAAGAAGAGACTCTGCCAGTTCCACCGCTATCCTACCAGCATAGCATCACTAGCCTTCAGTAATGATGGAACCACCCTGGCAATAGCATCATCATATATGTATGAAATGGATGACATTGAACATCCTGAAGATGGTATCTACATTCGCCAAGTGACAGATGCCGAAACAAAACCCAAGTGAGTATGCTTCACCTGTATTTGAGCTTTTTCTGGCATTTATTCCAGGATTTATTAATTTTCCTAAATTCATGAATAGCATTATTGATTCCTGTTAGATAGTGCAGCTTGACTGTAGGACTGGAGTTGATTTTATCTTGTTCTCTCCAAGCTTTCAATATCCGTAGGTTGATAGACGGCTGGTGAATAAAATTGTCTACTTGCTTTGTAGGAGAAGAATGTCAAATTCTCATTCTTTGTGGATAGACAGTATTATATATGAAGCCTTGGAATTATTATTAGCTCATTGCTTTAAAATTAAGTTGAAGAATTCAGGATAATTCTTATGGGTAGTCTAATTATATTGGCTATTTAAGATTTCAAACTATCGACAATCTTTCTTTTGCTCATAGATCTAGGCTCCTGTCTACAATACATGAAGGGTGAGATGGTTATAGTAATTGTGTAGGATAACATGAAAATAATTTTAAAGTGGTATATGTAACTCTTTCATGTACAATATTTACCACTTTTTCTAGCATAGAAAGACTAGCTTTTGTAGCTTTATTGTAATGCATCTGGCCTAAAGCTAAATATATTGACTGATTTCCCTTAGCCACTGTGCACATTCAGTTTTTCCTCCAATCATTTCTGCCACTGGAGTATAATATAGTAACAAGAAAACTCATATGCTCACCGTGTTTGGAAGCTGTTTGGGTATTTTCTGTTCCCATTATCCCCACAGCTGTATGGTTGCCATTAGCATATATGGCTTCAGGAAGGAAAGAATGAGCCAATATGAGAGTATGAATTGCGTACAGGGAAAGACAATCTGTAACATAGCCTTTATGCTATAGTATACATATAAGCCCACCTAACATCAAAATTGAAAATTCTGTCATATTGTATAGTGGAGAGAGAAGAGACATGTATACCATCTCCAATTCAGAGCTCTTGTTTGAGCTGGCATCCTTCTTCATCTTCTGTTTGAGTGGAGCACTTCTGTTTACTGGAACATGTGGGGGTAGGGCTCTTGTAGTTGGGAAAGCTTTGTGTTGGCTGAACTACCCCTCACTGCAAGAAATTGTGAGATTAAGGTCACTCTGTGCATTCTCACACTTAGCATCTTGTTGCTTATTAAGACTTGGAGTTTACCTCATAAAATGTTCCAAAGTAGATATGTAAAATTGAGCCAAATCATTGAGTTCTGGAATAAACTTCATGGAGGTCAATAAGTAATGATTGTCATCTTGTCAGAACAGTTATTTGCAGTAGCATAATGCATGCCAAGTAAATATGCTGGTGCAGACATTCATGATATGTGAGTTCAGAAATTAATTATCTTTGTTTTCCAAACAGTCTTTGCTTAAGGCAGCTTACAGCAAAATTGTAAAAACAAAATAAATACAGTAAAATTGAGCTAACAATAATCCACATACAAAAGAGCAGTATATTGAGGTGGTTGCTTCTTTGATGGGATTTCTACAAAATGAGTACTATGATAGAAAAGACCTTATGTCACCTTCCAACCAAACCATTGGGATGCTGAATAGTTTCTCCCATTGAGATCTAAACAAATGGTGGACTTCCAAAGGGTATATTCACTCTGAAACCTAAGCTGGGGCCAGATTTGTTCCCATTCCTATCACCAGTAATTTCCTGTTTCCTCTAGAGCACAACTAGAGTCCTGCTTGGCTAGTATTCCAAGGAGTGTTTTATCATAGCAAAGGAAATCAAATGATACAAATATGATAACAAACAAAAAATGTAAATCTAAAAGTAAATTGAACTGAAATGAGCAATATAAAATTAAGCTGAACAACTGAACTTATTTATTATTAACATAAATGCTGCTATTTACAGAAATTAATAAAGTTAATTCCAAGTTTATCACTTTGTTTTTTGTTTTTCTATCTGCAGAAATTTAATTAGTTTGGATATGTCAGCATTTTCCCATACTTTATATCTTCACTGATCAGAAGCATCATAAAAATGTCATGTAGCAGCTGCTAAGATCTTGGCACCAGATCTTATGACATTTGTTTATAAAACTATATAGTTCGAAATTATATATATTGGGTTAAATTCAGGTATGCACCTCTGTGACGGAAAGTCTTCTTTCTCTCACAGAGGGAACCAGGATCCAGCCTAGGCTCCCCACTGGAGGAACAGGGCAAGGTGTGATGTTTGCTGATTCCTTTTCCTGCTGAAGTCCTCAGTGCCACTTCCCACATTATTCCAGGAGGTCCCCAAGCCCTCTAGAACAGCTTTTCGGGGGCATAGGTGGAATCAGCAAAAATGGTCTTTTGGAGTTCTGCTAAGCTTACACATTTATTTGCAGTTAAATCCTAAGCTTGTTTACTTGGAAGCAAGCCCCTTGAACTTAATGTAATTTACTCTCCAGTAAGGGAGCATAGAGTTCCAACCTTAATTATATCAGTGCAAGCCTGATTAATTTTAGTGAGACTTACTCCCTGATAGCGAATAGATTGCACTCAAGGGATAATATCCAATGTGGGGTGGGTGGGGTCTGGGTGCACATGGCCAGCCCAGGTCTGAGCATGGCCATGATATATAGCGCTTCTGGGGACAAGCCATGATGTGAACGAAAATGTTGGTTTCTGGAAGGGACAGATTTTACCCTTTCGAGAAAAGAGCTTTTCATTTGTGTTTGGGCTTGCTCCTGGTAGCTGTGTGTGGACTTGGGCTGGCGGGACTGGACGCGTGCGCATGGCCCCTTTTGGAAAGTACCCTAAGCCACCTTTTTGCCGAGATATGTTACCTTAGAATAGATCCACCTCACAGAAATCAACTGAAGATATCCCAACGGCACAACATTTTATCAAGATTTTCCTTAAGGTTAACATGAATAAATACCATAAAAACCTTTGCAGATATTTGTTGCCGTTCTTCTTGTAAGACATATTCTCCAAATATTTTTTTATTTAAAATGTCAAAAGAAACCATCTAAGATGTCATAGTATTCCAAATTCCTAAGAGCCAGCATCATGTTTTTAGATGTCATCACTAATGTGGGCGTGGATTCATTTTCCAGATTTTTAGTCAATCTTTTCCAGTTCTGGCTGTGCCTGGCTTTCTACTATAGTCTGTTACGTTGATATGAGTACAAGCTGCAAATACTAATACTTCTAAAAAATATTTCGATCCATTTCCCACATTACACTCTTTGTTAATAGGAGTGCTTCTGCAAAATTATTTGCATTAATGGGAATTGTAACATGGGAAGCAGCCTTTAGTAGATTGAAGACCCTGCCATATGACTGACTTCAGCTGTTTCTATCCTTGTGTTATGTTTGCTAATTATAGGGATGCTTCGTTCTGCTTTCTGAGGAGGTTAATCTACAATTAAACAATATTTCCTCTTGGCTGTCCATTATTTTCTGAAACAGATGGTTCATCATTTCCTGGGCTGTTAAACACAGCAAGGTTAAGGTTAGACTCTTGGGAATTAGTTAGTTTTGAATCATATTACAGGATGTAGAAGCAAAACTAATAAGAATAGTACTTAATATCATTTTGTGGCTGCAAACAATTATTTATTAGCAAACAATTGATCCCAGAAGGGCAAATTGTTTGAATCGGTAATGAGCTGAGACAATCCAGAGCATATCTGTGTATTCGCAAAATAATTGTAACGTAATTGCAATGCATTTAGACAGGCATCTATTTGGACTTGTTTCTGCCTATAAATGAATTTCTGAAACGTTAATATGCTTTTTTGACATGTTGCTTTTGCCAGTCTTCAACCAGATGCTGGAAAATTCTTCTGGTGATCCATGGAAATAAACTTGTACCATGTTCTAAGTGATAGTGTTTCCTAAATTAAAACTTTTCTACTACCATTTGCAAACTCCGAATTGGTATAATAATGCTGTTTGAATTCTTGAGGAGTTTAGAAATGCAAGGTGAACATCTAATGAAACTTCTTACTGATTTATAAAATTCTCTTCCAGTGTGGATGTTTTGTTGAAAATTTGTTTGGGTTGTTATGAAAATACGAACTACTTTCTGAAACATACTTCTTTATTGCAGGTCTACTTAACTTCTGACCAAAAAGTTTCAGTGATTTGTCTCTCTCAAAAGACTCCTTCGCCTGCTTCTGACAAGAGTACCAGAAAAGTAAATCCCGGGATTAAATGGAGATCTGTTTCAATAATGCTTTCACTGAAACAAGTGTTTGTAAACATTTGGTATACTCTATATCATCCTTTCCTTTTTAGCATATCCATGAATCAGTGTTGTCTTCATCTTTAACGTTAAACATCTGTTTAAGCCTGCTCATTTCTTTGAAATCTTACATTTTGTAATCAAACTTTTGTACATATTTAATAGTGGCTTAACTGAATAAATAATATTTTCAAAAAACTAATTTTACTATAAGGTGTTTTATAAATTTTAAACCTTGAATTAAGTGGAAGAAACATTTACATTTTAAACTATATTTCAAGGGCCAGCAAGCCGGTGCCCTCCTGATGTTTTCAACTAGAGCAGGTATCCCCAATGTAGTAGGAACCATAGTGTCTGCAGGCAACTCCAGTGGCGCCCACGAATGGTCTTGCACATGGAGCCTGCAGGCACTCTTAACTTTTTTCTATTAATGTTTCCCCACCCCACCCCTTTTTTAAAATATACATGCATGGATTTGTATGAAATACAACGTTCTAGCAATTATGCATAGGGTTCAACAACAGTGGACCAAATATCTAAATAAGTATTCATTTGAATGTGGTGTCTATATGCCACCCATTCAAATACCAATAAGGTCCTCGATCCATTGTATTATAGGAGGTGAATGTTTATCCTTCCAATGTTGTAATATCAGTCTTTTGGCTGTCAAAAGGGTGCAGAGAATCCATTTACTCTGTCCATTGTTAATTTCCATGAACAGGTAAATAATTTAAGAGTATGTATCCCAGTAAATATTAAAATCTGTTCCAGTACAAAATTTATGTAATAACCTCCTAAAAAGAAGCAACTACTACATATTGCCAAAATGCATTTTTAAAAGAAGCATTAGTTGTATTGCACTACCACCAATTAGCCAAATTAGACAAGCCTTCTTAAAGAGATGTTGTGGCATCCAGTAGAGACTAAACAAATGTTTCTTCTGAATAGGACACAGCCTAAGATCCATAGACATAACAGGTAGATGCAAAAGTGGTGATCCACTGAATAGGCATTTTGTTGTGGGCCCATAGCATGGTCCCAAATTCCCAAATGTGCCCACAGATCCCAAAAAGTTTAGGGACCTGTGGACTAGAGTGTTGCACTCCGATTCAGAAGTCCCTGGTTCAAGTCCCTACTCAGTCATGAAGACGCTCACTGGGTGACTTTGGTCCAGCCTAACATACCTCACAGCATTGCTGTGAGGATAAAATTAAAAGGCGAAGGATCCTGTATGCTGCCTTGGAGGAAAAGGCGGGATAAAAAGATAAATAAAAATCAACTTCCATAATCTCTGACCTTTGGTCATGCCGACTGGGGCTTATGGGAATTGTATAAAGCAAATTGAGGCCACCACATTGCTTATTCTTGCTCTATTGTTTTGTTGGGGATGGTCTGTGGCAAGCCACATGTTTATGGTTGTAGGTTGGCGATAGTAGGCAGGCTGAGTTTTGGCCTAAACACTTAGCTGAGAGCCAGGGAAGTTTGGATTGCATATCTATACCACTTGCATCTTTTCATTTTCAAATTCTATATTCCTCATGTTAAAGGAGGAAGCTGCTGAACATTTGCAGGTCTGGAGTCGTGAGTGTAAAGCTGGTCTTACGAGACATCTTTAAAAATGGATGTCTGTTTTGAGAATGATGTTTTGGAAAAGAATAAACTTGGTTTTAGACATGCACACCAATCCAGAAAGAGATCTGCATCCACGTAATGCTTATCCCATCCCCATTGAACTGATTGGATGCATTTTTAAAAATGTAGATGGGGATATACCACCTCATTTGAAGCCATTAGTTACTTTGCGCAATTACAGCTGTATCGGGATCCTTCCCTCAGGATAGTTGATGGGGTGGGGGTGCGAGTGGGGTGGAAGGGGAGTCCTGCTGGGGCAAGCCCTGCGATCTTCACCTTCCTCTCCTCCTGGGATCCTTTCCATAGGTCAGCACTTAATGCCTAACAGCAGATTTGTAAGTGTATGATACCAGATTAATTGCAGCACTCAAGGGGAAACTTTTACCATAAGTTGCACTAGAGAACAATATTTCTCTACGCTCATCGTAATTAGGCACTACACTTTACAAATACTTGGCTCCTGATTGCTGTTAAAAATCTGCACAGCCATTCATCTAAAGGTTTTGTGGATATTGTTTTTACATTCAAAATTTTAGTAATTTTTCTCACAGATGGAACTTAACATATGAATAATTGTAAGTAAATTATGGTACACTGAAGTAGTAAACTACCCCCTTAGATACGCACCCTTTGCTTCACCAAAACATGATGTTTGTGAGAACATAGCAATACCTTGAAGTTGGACATCCAGGGGATCTGCATCAGCTGTCTGGAATTCAGACAAGGAATCCTCATCTTGCACCCTCAGATGGCTCAATTGTCAGTACTATGCAAGTTGTGTACACCTATTTCAAAAACAGTATGCTTTGGAAATAATATCTTGCCTCTTTAATTCTGTTGTTCTCTGCTATTGACTTGCCTCATACTTGATAGTGGCAGCCAGTTGGTGATTTTGTGTAGAGGAAATGGCACAAGATTCTCTTGGGCATTAGTTCTAAAGAAGTGTACATTCTACGTTCTCTTTTAAATTCATGTGTGTTATGATATTGCCTGAAAACTAATATAATAAATTGGGTTTGAATCACAATTCTTCATGAACAAAATCCAAAGTTTTGCTAGCTGTGTACATTTTTGTGAATTTAATCTATTTAGTTGCTTCCTTTGCATAAGGTATGCTGCTTTTCGTAGCCATGAGATGAGATTTGAAGATTTATCCATTGAAACTTCCTCCACCTGTCCTCTTACTTTTAAGATTTTACTAGATATTGTTCACACAATCCAAGCCTAAGAGGGCTAGAACTCACTGAGACTCTTGGACTGGGTTCAGACAACATGATAACCGATGGTGGTTTAAATAGTCAATGGTTTGTTACTTAATCCACCATAGGTTAGCGATTTGAATGGAGGGAGTTTTTTAACCAACAGTTGGTTATTTGGCTGAAATAACCAATGCTGTGCAGAGTTGGCTATTTGAACCACCATTGGTTATCATGTGTGGAGGACACCGTTGGTTAGTCCTTCAGCCACCATTGGTTATTGCATCAGCCACAGAGTCGCCAGGCAAGAGTGGACAAAGTGGTGGCTGCCGCTCTAGTCAAGCTGGCAGGATAGATTTTCGGCTGCAATGGCTGATCGGATACTAGTGGGAGGACTGAGGGGAAGAGGGGGCGGGAGATGAGTGAGTCAACTCAGTGTATACTAATAGTCAACTCAACGCTGATCCTAATCCATACCACAGTTGATTATTATGTTGTGTGGGGAGTATCCCCCTAGATAAACAACTATGGAGTTGATTATTACCTCCATCGTTGAGTATTGTGTTTCTGAAAGAAGCCTTGGTATGCTTAATTTGGTGTACAGCACCAAATGCCTTGTTTCTGCATTGGCATTTCAGAAAACACACAGATGTATAGTTTAAAATGCATGTGAACCCATGAAGTGTTACCTTATACTTTGCTGCTTTTTTGATCCCTTGAGCTTTGTACTGCAAGTAGTCCCAACACATGGGGTTACCTTTGCTGCGCAAATCATTAGATAAGGCTGCTGTGGTTTTTTCTTAGGGAATGCATTCACAGTGAATGAATGGCTCTTTGGTTTTGTTCTCTCCCATTCTCTATAGGAATTAGTCCCTTATCCAGGTTCCAGAAATCTCCCTTCGAGAGTCTTGTTTACCTGATTGTAAGCCACTCTGGAAGGCTTTTTGGCTGAGGAGCAAAATAAATATACTTTAAATAGCCAAATCTTCTCCTGACCTAGTGGGCTCGGGTTCAGGTAGCACTTGTTCTTGTGGGGGCATAGTTATTGTGGGCTATTGTTCCAGAATTCGCAGTGGTTCTCATAGAGCCTGTTCAGACAACATGCTAAGCCATGGTTAGGCCTTTTGCAGTAAATGGCTAGCGAGTGTGTTTAAACCATGGTTATATAGCCACCATGGTTTGGAATGGTTCACACGACATGCTAAGTCGTAATGTTTACCTCAAAATGCTTAGCCACTGTGGCTTAGTGTGTCGTCTGAACAGGGTCATAGTTTGAGTTTCAACTTGATGCCCTTGTTCACCGGAAATTGCTCAATTATTTTCTCTATAAGGGACAATTTGGCCTCTTATCTGCTGTTCAGGCCCCTGTGTTGTGGTTGTCCCAATGTCCTAATTGGTAGCTCTTGCTTTAATTGTGTTTGTTGCTGCTTGTGCCTATTGTGTGGATCATGTCTGAATCTGTGGTCGTGCTGCAATCTGTATTGTTTCAGAAGCATAAAAAAGGAATTATAACCTACTATTCTCTTCCTTCTCAAAACATACTGATAATGCTGGCATAGCTTAGTTGTCTTTTATTTGGACAAATTACATTTAGCTCTGCTCCTATCCCAGTGTGTGCCTCGACACCCTCCAGATTAATGGCCAGAAAGTATGCTGCTTTTGTGCTTGCCAGAACAATAACACCTTAGTTGTAAGAGTATTTTTGGAACAGGACATTTTCAATTTGATTCTCTTATGACTAATATGAAAATTAATGCATCCTATTAGTGCAACCATTCACTATTTCCACAATTCTCAGCCTTAGAAAATGATTGGCACAGTTTTACAATCTGTCAATGTACTCTGCTATCATACTAAACTATAGCATTAGTACTATTGGGTATTATAGTATACTAATAAATGGCTTGCTAGAATCTTTTATCTAGTATCCTCAGACACTAGAGGAACAAAAGGATGACAAAAAAGGAGTAGGTGAGGAAAAGGAAGAGAAGTACAAACTGAGAAAGAAAGGAGATAAAGTAAAATATATGAGGAATTTAAAGGGACTTGGGTAATGAAGCAGACCCTCCTGATGTCCAAATAGCAGGGATATTGAAAATTGTCATAAAAAACAGCAAAATGTGACTGATCTATATATCAAATATCAGTCCGTGAAAATGCTCAGTTACCAGAGCATGTAAGTTGGATTTCAGCAGCTAAGGGTTTATCTTACCTAGTGTCCACGATTAACAGGCTGCAATTGGGAGAATAGTGATGGTGTTAAGCAAATGGGAACCTGCATAGCTAATAAAGAAAGGCACCCTGGCATGATACACAATGATGCCCTGTTGGACAGGGCAACAGCTTTTTTAGTGACCAAGACAGAAATATATGTAGTGAAGATATAGGCATTCCTTCTATAAGGAGGCAATTAATCTTCCTTTTATTAGCTTTCCTCTAGAAATATAGATAAAGGCAAAGGTTTGGGAGCAGGAAGAAATCATACACAATGAGCTTTCTTTCTCCTGTATGAGAAACAGCCGAACAAAGAGGATATACAGACTCCTGATCAGTGTAATTGAGTTCTAAAAAGCTCCTTAAGTCATTGCTTCTTGCTGAATGGTCGAGGGCCTTCCAGAGAAACATGGAGTCATAGCTATCATCCTAATAGACTCATCCATCATCCTTGGCTGTATGCAGGGGTAAAAAAGTCACAAGATGTCTCAAGAAAGGATTATGATGCTATGGCATTAGAAGCCAAGTGGCACCTGTGCCCCTAAATGCTGAGCTATTAACACTTAAAAATGTATAGGCAGTCTTGATCAGCTCGTGAGGATAATCACTGTTTGTGCAAAGCTGTAGATATACTAAGCAATGTTTTTCTCCACCTGTATGTTGCATACAGGTGGAGTTTGTGTCAAATATGGCTCACATATGATTACTTATTCATTTTAAATATTTACCATTCCATATTCAAGATTTTTGAGCGGTGAACAGCAGATAGAATAATTAATAATAATAATGTTAAATTAGTATTTTCTAAAAGAAACTAACTCAGATATTGACTAAGATTCTAGAGAATATTGGCACATTCTTTAAAACAAAGAACACGTTTGTTTTGAACCTTATTAATTGCGTATATATTTTGAAAGCATTTATTTATTTATTATTACATATAATAACGTAGGGGCAGGAAGGCATGGTACCCCACCCCCTTATTATTGTTTTTGCCTCTTGTAACCTTCTTGTCTGATTTTTTGTTACTTACACCGACTTTTTCTCCTGCCCCTGTGTTGTCTCTTGCAATTTTTTTTAAAGACTTAAGAATAAAGCTTGTATATTTGAATGCCTCTGGGCAGCTTTGGAGAGTTCAGGGACCATTCCTTGCCCTCTGTCCCAGACTCCCGCTGCTGAATTTGGCGGCAGCAGCAAAGATAGATTGGTAGTTTGCTGCCAAAATTTCACGGTAAACCATTATGGAATGGCAAAGACGTCAAGTCTAGCTTGTTCTCAAGCTATAGTTGACCTTTTTAATTTTTTTGTAGCAGCCATTTGTTGTTGCTCTAGCTGTAAATTTTGCTGGAAGTGGGGCTACCATGTGTGTGGTATGTGCATACGGTCGATGTGTTGCCTACTTCTGGGTTACATAAGAACATAAGTGCCATGCTGGATCAGACCAAGGTTCCATCTAGTCTAGCACTCTGTTCACACAGTGGCCAACCACCTATCAACCAGGGTCCAACAAAGCAGGACATGGTGCAACAGCATCCTCCCACCCATGTTCCCCAACAACTGGTGCACACAGGCTTACTGCCTTGGATACTAGAGGTAGCACATAACCATCAGGGCTAATAGCCATTGATAGCCTTCTCCAGGAAATTATCCAACGGCCTTGTAAAACCATCCAAATTAGTGGCCATCACTACATCTTGTAGTAGTGAATTCCATAGTTTAACTATGTGCTGTATGAAGAAGTACTTCCTTTTATTTGTCCTGAATCTCCCACCAATCAACTTCATGGGATGACGCTGGTTTCTAGTATTTTGAGAGACGGAAATTGTCTCTCTACCCACATGCTCCACACCATGCATAATTTTGTACACCTCTATCATGTTTCCCCTTATTTCCAAGCTAAACAATCTGAGTTAATGTAACCTTCCCTCATAGGGGAGATGCTCCAGCCCCTTAATCATTGTAGTTGCCCTTTGCCAGCTCTATATTATCTTTTTTTAGATGGGGTGACCAGAACTGTACACAGCGTTCTAAGTGTAGTTGCACCATAGGTTTGTATAAAGGCAGTATGATACTGGCAGTTTATTCTCAATTCCTTTTCTTATAATGCCTAACATGGAGTTTGCCTTCTTTACAACTGCCATGCACTGGGTTGACATTTCCATTGAGCTGTCCACCACACCAGCTCAGATACCATTAGGTTATACCTGAAGTTGAGTTTTTTTGCCCCAGCATGCATCACCTAACACCTGCTGACGTTGAACCGTATCTGCCATTTAGATGCCCACTCTCCCTGCTTGGACAGATCCCTTTGGAGCTCTTCACAATCCCTTTGTGTTTTAACAGCCTTAACTAATTTGGTGTCATCGGCAAACTTGGCCACTTCACTGGTCACTCCTAATTCCAGACCATTACTGTGTATATTCAAATTCTGTAGGTATCACTATTGCATTTTGGATGCTCTTTTGAGAACCATAGGGACATCCATTGCTATATCAAGCCCTGCAGCATCTTTTATGCCTGCCTCAGCACAAGGGATGCTGCTTGTGGCTGTGCTGCTGTTGGGATTTTGCACATTTAGACTTCACCACCACCTGGGCAGTATATTGCAGAAGATCAAATCACCATTGCTTTCACTGAACTGTTACTTTGGTGCTTCAATATTATGTTCTGAAGCACTTACAATACCAGCTCTTTCCACTTACTTTTAGATCTCTCCATAGTCTTTGCCATAGCAATGGCTTGGCTCTCGGCCATGACAGCTTTAGCCGTGTAAACCTGCTGGCTGGCCTTACACGTACCTCCATGCTCCTTCCCTTTCTTCCATATTGTAACTACAACATTTCCATTTACGCAATTTATCTGAAGTGTTTGTTGTCCCCATTGTTTTCTTTGTCTTTAGACTGAGATTTTGGGAGAGTGAACCAATTATATCAGTTGTAATATAATCCATCAAGGCTTTGGGAGAAGAAGGGTCAAACATCTAAGGAAATAGTTTATCAGGCCTGTGACTACTTACAAGAGCCAGCCAGATTCCCTTTACAAAAGAATATTATATACGTTGAAAAAGAAGCCAAACAGCACAACCAGAAAGTTCAAATTCTGGAAGCCCCATGTGAACCTGAATTCTAGATTGTGCAAATAAAATTCATGAGTATGCTTTTATGACAAAACTAACTAGCAATGTAAGAGTAAGAGAAGGAAGACAATGATACAATGCTTATTTAAAAAAAACAATTTATTAGTAGTCGGAACTATTTATTTATTAAAAGATTTCTAAACTGCCTTTTAAAGCATAATCACTCTCATAAGGCTTATTGTTCAGTACATATATGCTTATTTAGATTTTTTTTAGATTTCCATATAAACATGTACTATATATTTTTGTTATATTAATTTATATCAACTCTTTTGAAAATCGTGTATACTCTCTCAGGCATGCAAGCACACACACACACACACACACACACACACACACACACACACACACACACTGGCTAAGATGGAAGAGATAGAGGGCTGGTTAGAGCAGAAAAAGAATCATAGCCAGTTAAACTGCGAGGATATTTGAAATTATGAAAGATGCTGTTCCCCTTTTCCCATTTTTGTGCACTTCATATTCAGTCCTATGTTGGAAGGGAAAAAATATACTCCTCTTCCCACAGACTAAAGATACCAAGAAAAGCGTTATTAAGAAGGGAGTCTTGACTGTAGCATTTCAGGCTAAATGGCTGAGCTATACATTGCACTTTGTGAAGCTTAAGTAAATTGCACTGTTACGTCTTGCCCAGCAGACAAAAGGAGCAGTGTGTGCGTCTGCTGTACATGTGTGAGAATATTTAGACATTTTTGTTCCTCATTTTCTGGAGCCTGTTGCTAATAATACTGAATGTTAATGTCAGGCTTGATGAAAATGTTTTACATGATTCCGTTAGAAGTGCTGACTGCTGTCAAACCACAATCACTATTCTTAGGTTAGGGTTTGCTGCTGTATGGTCCTTGTAGTTAGGCAACTGAGAATCTTTGTCAACGGTTGTCAAACGTCACGGAAAGTCAGGATTTTCCTTTTTAAAGATGTAATTTTCTAGGGGAGTGAAATTTATAGTTTTACCCATGACCTAACTGGGTGTTGTCCGGAATGTTTTTATATCCCCCCTTATTAACAGCAGGAGATGTGTCACGTAAAGCCTGAATCTTGATTGGCACTTTTTATTTTACATAAATAAAAGCTTTATATCCCATCTTTCAGTGAAGATTCCAGGATGGTTAACAAAAAGCAAATGCAAAATATAGTACATAGCGACATGTTAACTCTACCAAAAATACACATTAAAAATGTATTGGCCAAGTGCAAAAAGGTGACATTGTTGGTGCTAGGTAGGCCTCCATGGGGATGGAATTCTACAAATGGGGTCTACCACTGAGAAGGCTCTGGTCACCACCATACCTCAGATAGTTAGGCCATCTAAGCAGAGCCTCTGAACATGACCTCAGTGCATGGGCAATTTGGTATTGGGTCAAATGTTATTTCAGGTACTTGGGTTTCAACTCATATAGGGCTTTAAATATAACCACCAGCGTTTTGAATTGTGCTTGGAAATATACTGACAGTGGAGTTTTTTCAATACTGGTGAGATACATTCCCGCTGACCAGTTGGAGGTAAGAGCCTGAGCACCTATATTTTGAAATAACAGCATTTTCCGAACAGTCTTCAAAGGCAACCCCAAATACAACATTTATAGAAGTCTATCTTAGATTTTTAAATGGTAACCTGGAACACTGGATATTTAACCCTTGATGATCTTGTCATAAGTTTTGGTGACAAGGGACAGTCACTTCCTCTTTGAGTTAAGCTCGACAGCATTAAGAATTCATTGATAAATTTTACTATTTTTATCTCACCAGACAAATATTGAATGAGCCACTGCAGACTGAACACCCCAGGCAGAACTTTTGAATTATCTTTCATTGCTGCTAATACAGTGCTTTTTATTGGAGTTGGTTCATACATTCTGTTGTGAATCATAAAGTGTTGACTTATCAAGTGATGTCTATGTCTGTCTGAACCATTCACATGAGCTAAACATCTTGTGAGACATTGTGCTACTCTGTGTCCAGTCTTCCAGATCAGCCCTGACATATTGGTCATCCTGGTTGGAGCTGGTGAGAGTAGTCCAACTACAGCTGGAGGGCCACTGGTTCCCCAGCCTTGCATTATGGCTACTGTTATGACTACTGCCTACTGATGGAGCCATGAACTAGAAACTCTAAATGAATAAGAGTTCTTATTACATCTAAAGATATAAACTGTGTAAAGCAGAAACCTTTAATTTAACTGAAGCATTTATCTCGTCAAAGCCTTTTGCATACTAAAATTTAAATGAGTGAAGTTTTTTTTTTTTTTTTTTTTTTTAAATAGAGTTCTTTGTTTAAGAAACAAGAGTGTGCTTCAAGTTTCTGACTTGGCCATAATTAAATCATTTCCCCCCAGCCCCCTAATGTCCTTAATCAACCCCAAAGCAGTATAAATTATTAAACATCTTTTTGGGATTAAATTTTTATTCCTAATTATACGCAAAAGATATATATCATAAAATATTCATCATATAATTGTGATTAAAATGTACAATCTCCCAAAAGATGTGATTAGCAATTTTAAACACCCAAAACTTAATTAAGCAGGTAATGGGGTTAGAACTAAGAGACTTTTAAGAGGGAAAAAATATATTATCCTTAAAAGAAACCCCAAACTTTTTACCACTGGGTCTAAGATATCAAGGGGTTATCCTAAAAGAAATACGATAAAAGTTAAAGCAGCATACACATTTTTTTTGGGGGGGGTAATCTTTAAAAGCTACTATGTTAAAATATTTTCCCATGAATAAATCTAACTATTCCTACCCCACCATGAGCTTTAAAAAGTATCTTGTCTCACCTGGTAGTGATCCCTTGTTACATCTAAAGCTTTCGGTGTTCCTCTGCTGTTTCTTTTCATCCTCATAGCACATTTCCACTTTTTTTTTTATCAACTACATTACAACCCCCCGATCTGGTTAGTCTTACAGGTGTCCATTGTGCATGTTTCCTTAGCTAGATGGGGAATTCAGTGCATAAACTGGTAGGCATTTCACCTGGTTCCTAGCCCAATCCAACTATTTGTCTTTTGCAAAGGTGACCTTGTCAGAAAATCAGTAATACTGATTTTCATACCCTTTTTGTCCTGCTTCCTTTCCTCCTTAAACATCTGATCAGAACTATTGACTATTATTCCTTTGTTTAAAAACATAAACATGCCACCTTTCTTTACAAAAAAAAAAAAAGTTCAAAGTAGTAAACAACAAAAGTAGCATAAAGCAGAATAAAGTATAATCAAGAATGGGAGAACTAGCAACAGAAAGACTAGCAGGTTTTTAGAAGCCCCCAGCAATTCAGAACAATGAAAAGCAAGCAGCACACGAATTAAAAGTCAAAGAGGATCAGTAAGATGATATACTTCGTCAGGAAGGTTATAGAGGCAGGAGACAACCAACATTCTGAAAGCCAAAAGCTTTCTGAAAAGGGGAAGTCTTTGTGGCAGAAAGCCATAGAGAAGGGACTGAGACGGGCCTAGCAGGGACTTACAGAATTACTTCCTTGTTCCAACCGGATGAGGGTTTGGGACATACAAGAGAGCCCCTGCTTATAATCTTAATACACGATCAACAGGCTAGTATAGGAGAATTCAGCCCTTTATCCCACTCCCAAACCACATTGGATTTAGAGGTCAGAACCAGCACTTTAAATTCGGCGCAGACAGAAATTGGGAGCAAATTACTGTGTTTTTTTACATGTCCCTAACTGGATTTTGGCACAAGGACCTCATCCTGATGCCATCATTATCACAGGGAATTTAGCAATCGAGTAACGGTCAACAAAACAATGACAAAAACAAAAGGGAAATATCCTGAATGGTTACTCCAACCCTTATTCTAGCTGTTGTGCTTGTTCAGACAACATGCTAAGCCATGGTTAGGCTGCTAACTCTTT
This sequence comes from Elgaria multicarinata webbii, assembly GCF_023053635.1. Taxonomy (NCBI): domain Eukaryota; kingdom Metazoa; phylum Chordata; class Lepidosauria; order Squamata; family Anguidae; genus Elgaria; species Elgaria multicarinata. The sequence continues at coordinate 72,590,886 of NC_086178.1, forward strand.
TGCAGCAAATGATTAGTGAGCATGTTCAAACCGTGGTTATGTAGCCACCACGGTTATTAATGGTTCACATGACAAGTTAAGTCATGGTTTGCACAACCTTTTAAGCCATAATGTTTAGATCAAAATGTTTAACCACTGTGGCTTAGTGTGTTGTCTGAACAGAGTCAATGTTTCTTACCATGTACATTGATGGTGCTATATAAATAATAATAATAATAATCCTCCACCAACTTAAAGAGTTCATTGAAATTCCCTTTTGAAGATTACATGCTTGAAATGCATCTGCAGATTTAAAACCCCCTCTTGTTTTCATTTGCAGTATGTAAAGTGGGCCCGAGTTTTTTTTTTGAGTTTTCAAAAGCCAGCGCATATGTTCAGAGACTATATGGAAAGGAGAACAAGGCTCCTGTATCTTTAACAGTTGCACAGAAAAGGAGATTTCAGCAAGTGTCATCTGTGTGCATGCAGCACCTGATGAAATTCCCTCCTCATCACAACAGTTAAAGCTACAAGAGCTATACTACAGTGATCAGATACAAAAGAGGGCAAGGCTCCTGCAGCTTTAACTATTATGATGAAGGAATTTCACCAGGTGCTGCATGCACACAAACGACACCTGCTGAAATTCGCTTTTCTATACAACTGTTAAAGATACAGGAGCCCTGTCCTCCTTTTCATATGGTCACCCTACATATGGTTAGTTTGCGCTGTAGCCGATAAGCAACAAGGAAAGTTAAAACCACAGATAAATTTGCTCTGCACAATGGCAGTACTGTCAATTCTTCAATCGTGCAGCCATCTTACTTTTCAACCCACTTCTCATGCAACAGCCTCGTTTTAAACAGATGCGGAAAGATTTCCTTTTAACCTCAAACTCTTTCCCTCATAATCTGCAATATAGAAGCACAAACACATTGCAGCCTCAAGTAAGTACATTTTTAAAATAATAATAAAATGATAATACTTCCTCCCCCTTTCTCCCAACTCCTAAGGTTTAATTTTCATGATTATGTTAGATTATGAGTCATTTTAAATCATGGTATCCAGTAGAGACTGCTCCTACTCCGTAGCTCTTTTCAACAGTTGTTTATGGTAGTTTCAGCCTCTTTCTGCCTCTCTGAGGCTCTTTATTTTTAAAGCAAGGCAGACAAGGCCTAAAATTATTCCATTAAAGAGGTGCAATTTTTGTAATGGGACTTAGAGTGCTCTGCAGAAGTGCAGGCAAGTTTCTTCAATATCCTGAGCATTATTCGCTCATTTAGTTAAATGATGTTTCTAATTCCCTGGTAATTACATGTAATGAGGCACTCTTTCTCTTCTTGATGAGACTTTAGCTTAATATGAGATGTCGTCTTTTTTTTTTTTTAAGGAATAATTATCCTTCCCAGGAAAAGTGGGGTTTGTTGTGCAGAATATAGCAAATTATTTTATTTCCTGCCATCTTGACTGCCAGTAAATTATAAAATTAAGTTTCAGAGAAGCATTAGCACCATTTTGGAAAAAGGCTTGAGATTCTATGTTGCCTCCCCCCTCCTTTATTCATCTACTGATGTCCTCTGGGACTGTTGGGCTATTATTTATAAAATAGATGTTTTTCTGCCAATCCCCAGTATTTGGTGGCTGTGTGGTAGCAACATAGGTTTAATTTTCTTGGATGATGACCAAAGCCAAATTTTCTTGTTAGCTGTCCCCCCAACCCCGCCAGTCAGGTAATTATCTTTATAAAGTTAAGTAGCACTTTCTTTTAACCCTCCTTCTATCTGCCAAATTTATTAATTTATAATCTGAAAAAAATCCTAACATTTGAACAAGATGGAAGAATATGTTAATCAACTGCTATATATTTCTGCTTTGTATTTAAATCATTCTATAGCTGAAATGGAATAACTGTACAAATATATCTATGGCTTTAACTGGATGGGTTTGTTCGCTTTCATCCTGAATTTGTTAGATCCCACTCCCTCTTACAACATTAAAACTTTTTCATATAAATTAATTTGATCTATTCCTAAAAACATTATTGGAATAACATTTATGAAGCTCATTTGCTAGCCATTTCATCCTGTTGGATTAACACATGTATGCATTATATGAATCTGAATATGTTTGTTTAGATTTCCCCAGCCAAGTGCCCTCCAGATGTTTTCAACTACATCTTCCATAAGCCCCAGCCAGCATGGCCAATGATCAGGAGTGCTGGGAATTATAGTCCAAAAATTTGGAGGGCCCCCAGCTGGGAAAGTCTATATTAGAAGAAGAAGATGGAATACATTCTTAGAACGTTTAAGCAAGCGCTCCAATCCAGATGCCTTGTTCCATCTGGATTGGGGCACTTCCCTATTCAGGACTTCCCTATTCAGGGCAGCTCTGCATGTCCAAAGATATACACCCATGGATCTGCCATGGGAAGGAAACGGAACCCATGCAGGCAGGGGCAGCTCCATATTCTATTTTGGAGACATCACGTTTCCAGGAGCTGGGAGCAAACTGAACATGCAGCTTATCAGGGACAGCATAATGGGCTCATGTAGTTGGGGAACTGCCAAGACCCACACCTGAGATGACCAGCTGAGACCACCTGCTGCACCTCCACTTGCCATTGCTTCCTGCTTGGCTGCTCTCCATCTGGCCTCAAAGCATAGATGAGTGATGGGAGCAAGGAGAAGGCACTCAGTCATCCTCCTCCCCACCCCCAGGCAGCAATGGAACTGGGCCCAGAGGGTTATGGTGGGGGGAGAAGGAAGAGGCCCATGGTTCTTCTCTCCACCCCCCCCCCTTAAATCTTGAGCTAGCAGTGAAGCTTGTCTTCTAATGGGAACTGCTGAAACAAGACCAAGAAGTAAAGCTCTATCTTCTTATGTGGCTGTCTGCCATGTATGCGTACAAGTTGGTTGGACTCTGGCTAAAGAGCGGAATTGACAACCTGTGGCTTTTGGCTGAATTTTATGCAGCCCTCTGCAAGTGATCAATTCAGACCTCTGGCCAGAGCAATCTGTCCTTCCCCTGGCAGCCCACTGGGCTGGGTGGGGTGAAAGAGAGAGAGAGGAAAAGGTGGACCTTGCCCACATTTGGCCCTACTGGCTTCAGTCTTGCCCATTGTCAGCATGCAGCCCCAACAGATTACTCAATTGGGAATGTGGCTCTCAGCAGAAAAAGTTTCCCTACCTCTGCCATGGGGCAACAACTAGTACCTATATGCCAGGGGTGGGAACCTGAGGCCAAGGGGCCAAATCTAGCCTTCTTGGAGTCACAATGCAGCCCTCTGGGATTCCCCAGGCCACATTTCCTTCTCCTGGCCCCCCTTTCTGTCGACCATTGACCATTTGGTGGTTTTCCGGTTTGCGTGCATTTCCCTCCCATTCTAAAAGTTTGAAATGCCTCTCGTAAGGCTTCATGACTGGCAGGAAGGGCTTTAAGTTCTAGTAAGTGGATGTTTTTCATATGTTATGCCCCGCCCTTTGGCCCTGCCCCCTTTGCTTTCAGTCCTGCCCATCACTGGAATGCAGGCCTTGAGAGCCTCTCCAAAATTGTATTCAGCTCTCAGGCTGAAAGAGGTTCCCCATTTCTGCTGTATGCACCAGTACATCTTGTAAAACACTCTGCATATACACAAGCATGTCCACTTAAATAAGAATGTGAATGGGAAGCCCTGGTAGTTGGGGTGTGTGTGTCTGATTTGCCCCATAGTCTTTAAATGTGATCCAAGACCTGTGTATCCATCATACCAAGTACATTAACGTGATGCATGTCTCCAACGCACACATGACTCTTCGTGGAACGGGCTGCCTCGGATTCACTTGAATGTTAGGATAATGTAGGGTGACCATATGGAAAGGAGGACAGGGCTCCTGAATCTTTAACAGTTGTACAGAAAAGGGAATTTCAGCAGGTGTCATTTGTGTGCATGCAGCACCTGGTGAAGTTCCCTCTTCATCACAACAGTTAACGCTGCAGGAGCCTTGCCCTCCTTTGCATCTGGTCACTGTAGTGTAGCTCCTGCAGCGTTAACTGGTGTGATGAAGAGGGAATTTCACCAGGTGAAACACAAATGACACCTGCTGAAATTCCCTTTTATCTGCAACTGTTAAAGACACAGGCGGCTTGTCCTCCTTTTCATATGGTCACCCTAGATAATGTTGTTTGTGAAGAAGCCCATCATGGGTGCAGTGCAGCAAGTTGAACAGTATGCAGATGCTCATGTTGAACATAAGAACAACGTAAGACGTGTATTGCTGGCTCAGACCACAGCCCTGTCTAGTCTGGCATTCCGTTCCCACAGTGGGCAACCAGATTCCTCTGGCAAGCCCACAAGCAGGACAGGAGTGCAACAGCATTCTCCCATTTATGTTTCCCATCAACTGGTCTAGAGAGGCACACTGTGGGACTGTTCAGTCAACACACTAAGCCATGGTTGGTCTGCTAACCTGTTTACAGCAAATGGTTAGTGAGCATGTTTAAACTGTGGTTATGTAGCCACAATGGTTGGAAATGATTCACACAACACACTCAGTCATGGTTCACATGACACACTAAGCCATAATGTTTAGTCTCACATATTGGAGGTAGTGGCCATTCTAACCTTGTCCTCCATGTGAAATCCCTTCACATGGTAGGCTTGAGAATAATCAAATCGTTTTCAATGAGGAAGCATCTTTTAATGGATGATCATACAACATTTTTAAAAACTACTTTTATTACTTTTTTTTTCAAGTAAAGAGAACAACGTTATTAGTAAAAACTCAAAATTAACAAAAATAACAGAACATTTACCACATAAGATATAAGCTAACAAGGTATGAAACAAATATATAAAGAAGGAATGAATGACACAAGAAATAAATTAGGACTTATCACTTTAGAAACAAAACCCTTTTGACATTTAAGAACCAACAGAACCTGTATATACAATGTAGACAACAACAAAAAGACATTGCTGTACTTTATCTTTAAAATTATTATTCCAATTATATGCTGAGACCATCTTGTTTCCTTGAACAATACCTTGAAAAGTAAATTCATGTTATAAGTAATGCAATATCTCATTTTTAATCTCAGGGGAATGCAACCCCATCTAAAATCGGATGTATTCCTCTGTCCAGATTGGTCTGTTTCCCAACCCACAGTACCTCCACCTTGTCTGGATTAAGTCTCAGCTTGTTTGCATTCAGCCATCCCAAAACCATTTCCATATAGCAGTTCAGGCGTTCAACAGCCTCATTAGGATCATTAGATGGAAGCGAGGTAGAGCTAAGTGTCATCCGCCTATTGATGTCACTTCAGCCCAAATCTACAAATGATTGCCAGCATTTCGGCCCAAGCCTCAGCAGTTTCATGTGGATGTTGAAAAGCCTAGGGAACAAGATGGAATCTTACGGCAACCCATGGGCCAATGTCTATGGGGTGGAGCAGAAGTCCTCCAGCACCAACTGTTGAGATCATTCATTCAGGAAGAACTGGAACTGCAGGGACATGGTGACTCCCATGCCCAAACAAACTTTATCCATTATATATTGTTCTGTTATGAAGGACAGAACAAGAAGTTGAGGATACGGATGATTAATTTGTTTCCATTTCTCATAGTTGAAGCTCTCTGGACAGTTTATAAAAGATAGAGGACTGTCCTCTGTAATGTGGGACATATGTACTTCTTCTGAACACGGAGGTCTATTTCACTATTGTAGCTAATAGCCATGGATGGACATATCCCCCATGAGTTGTTTAACCCTCTTTAATTAAATTATTTCATTAAAAATTTCTAGCCTGCCCTACATCAAAAGATCTCTGTGTGTGGTTCAATAAAAAAAAGCAATCCAACATACATTGCTTTCAAGCTATCTAAGCTAATGACCATCATGGTTCAGCCTTTTATGGTCATAAGTGAATTTCAGTCAAATGGTAGTCAACTGTGGGCTGACTTTGGCTGCTAGCCTGTTCCTTTGGCATCCATCTTAGGACTCTTCTTTCTTTGGCAAAATGTTATGAGGATGTCAGAAGCTGACGAGTTACTATGTGTTCACACAGAAGTTCTTTTATATATAGACGATGAGGAAAAAGTAATATAGAAAAGTGCAAAGGAAGAATGCCATTTTAGCCATTATTCTAAAGTCCTGGGGCCCTGTATCAACTGTGATAGACTGGGCCCATATGCAGAGGTTGTACTGTGTGTACACGGTGCTATGGTATGCACAGAGTTCCATTCCCTTTACATGAACATTCCTTCCACCCTTTTCAGAAATGGAAGGATTGTGCACATTTGGTATATGTATAAATGGATGTGCACGCATACCACTCATGTTTGCCCCCTCGCCTTGCTTAGGATCCCCATGGACAGAGCAACCCTTGATTATTTCCTCAGAACTAAGTCCAGTTGTTCTCAATGGGGCACTTGTGCATCATACTGCAGTCTTAGTGAATGTGTGCAGTTTGAACTGGACAGGCGATTAATTTTGAAGCTGGAGATGCTGGAGCAGGTTCAGGGACTGAACTGAGCCATAGCCGTTCTCTTGACATGTTTTGCAACACAACACAAAAATGGACAAACTCAGGCATTTGGAAACACAATCACCTGCTGTTAGGAAATAGGGAGCAGCTAGTTGATGACAAAATAGCCAACAAGACAGTACAATAATTGTCAGCTAGACATGTCCTGTAGCACAAAGAGAAGCATCATATCTCCTATACAACAGAATGTATTGGCAATGTTTTTTTTTTTGCAAAAGGCCAAGTGATAAGCCAGCTGCTGAGGTATCCCCTCCTCAAAATTTGTGCTTGACAGAGATACAAAAAGAGAGATACTTGTAATGGCCGGAGTAGATTTTACAGACCTTTACAAGTAGGATCAAGAAAAGAGGCTCTTGTTAGATCTTTTAAGCATGTAATATGCTCTGATTTGTGAGCATGCTTGAATGGAGTTTAAAAGACACATTTTGCTACACTTAGCAAACTTTTATACCTGTATGAATCAATAGAATGTTGTCTTTGGTCAGCATCCAAATTTGGATCTAAAATTTGGAAGATGCTATTCTTCTCTTTTCCAGGCTGGCCATGTCAGATCTAAAAGCTACTAACTACAGAATTATGACTCAACCCAAAACTTGTTTTGAAAAAAGTGCATGCCCATTCCTACGATATCAGAAAGGATCTGACTTTTGACAGATCTAAGCATTTCCCATAGATTTGCTTTGCGTGCTTTTTCCAGTGCTATTTTGTACAGTACATTTGCTTTTTCCTTATATGCACCTTCCTGCAATCCTTCATCAGATTCTCATTTTGGTTCACAGGTTTTGTGTTATGTCAAGGTAAGGAGACAATTCCTTGTCCACTATGGACGGGTTTAATGTAATCACTAAACAGTTACACTACTTCTTGCTTGCACATACTGGTTGGATCCAGCTTCCTCATGGTGCCTGTGGCACGGATACAGCTGGCAGAACAGGATGTCTGCATCTTCTTACCCTCTTGGCTGCCCTCCAGATCTCTTCTGGAAGATCCCAGATTTGGAGGACACGGGACGGGGGCTGAAGGGAGGAGGAGAAGATGCAGAAGTCCCATTCTGACAGTAATATTTATTCTGTGGGCGCAATTCATTTGCTGGGATCCCAGCCTCACTCTGTGTATTGTATAGATCCCATAAATAGGATGAACATTAAAATCTGCTACAGTGTCAGTGCAGAGAGAAGGAAAGTTTGATGTACTTTCAGAAGTTCAGCAAAACTAACTCCAGATCTTTGAAAGAAGGCCAGCATATATGCATGCTATATGGAAGATGAACTTTCTGATGCCATCATGGAGCCATTAGGAGGCAATGACCCACAGGTAAGGGGCTATTCCTAATGGTGTGAGCCTAAATGTCCCTTTTAGCCATTGCGGCCTAAACTGAGGCTTGAGCTCCCACTGGTAAAGCAGCACTTGGAGGTGATGACAGAGTCAAGTGATTCCCCCTCCTATCAGGATAACATCACTCCTGATCATGTACTGCTAGGGAAACTCAGTGTAGCTTGTATTCTTTGGATCCCTTGCTATAGCAAGGTCCATGGTTGTCCCACCTCTGCCTGATAGTATGGTACAGATATTAGTACACTAAAACTGATGGCTATTTTTGTGCCCATACCTGGGCTGGTCTCAAATACATCTTGAGACCACCAGTTAAGTTCTAGATTTGGGAACTCAACTCTACCAGGAACTTCAGTGCTACTATACTGTTTATTGCATTGAACCATATGGCATCTTTTATCGGTTGACATGTCTGATACCTCAAAGACATCAGTCATTGTAATCTGATATTTAACTTCCACTCTTTTCATCCCTGATGCACGTATATTCCTGTGCATTAGAATATTCAGTTTGGAGTGTTATAAATGTCTTTATCCAGTGTCATTGACATTTTAAACAAACGGTGATATATTTAGTACAATAATTACAGTTATTTGATTACTTTTCTCTTAGCCTCAAGTAGAAGGCAACTGACATATGAGAATGCCCCTGAGACTGATACTCTGTAATAAACCAACATTATTTATTACAAGATGCATTTTATTAATAGGAATTGGCAGTAATTAATTCACTCAAGTTGATGTTGCTAATGATTACATGTAATTCATGAAATATTTATGCAAGAAGATGTTGGATGAAAATGATGCAAAGGTCGTTTAGCTAATTAGTTAAATATCTGCAGCACTTCAAGTGAAATACTTTAACCTCTGTATAGTTCCAGTTTTGTTTCAATAATGTGGTTATAATGCTGGAGAAGTGGATGCCTAAAGAAAAACAAAACTTATAAAGATTCTGATTATTGGTTTGAATGAATGCTGGGGCTGCTTCCCTTCTTAATTCATTTCTTTCTCATAAATTCACTTCCTTGTTCTGAGCGAAAGATCCTATTTAGAGATAGGGCTGCCTCAATCTAATTTAGGTTATCAGTTTCTGGTGTGTCTCCCAGTTTAAGGATAAGTTAATATATCTTTGTCTGTTTAACTTGCTCCTGTTGCCTTTCTTTTGAATCAAATAATGACTGTCTAAATTAATAGCAGGCATCTGAACCGGAAAGATCATGGACCAAAGTTGCTCTCTTCAATTTCCGTATCAAAGCTCTTACTGACATCAGCAAGTACAGGGTTGGACTTTTATGTCTATCGATTTGGCTTTTATCCAGGCTTCAATTATATTGCTTTTTAAAAGGTAGACTTTGTCATGAGAAAGGCCAAGGATATGTGACAAATCAACGAAGACCCTTACCATGGCCATATAAAGGGATGAGTAGGTCTCTTATGGCTCTTCTGGGTGTAGCAAGGAGTTGTAATCTGGCCTGGAAGGTTGCTATGGCAACCAACTTCATAGGATTCACCTTCTGTATATGGACGATCCTCGTGCCGTTAGAAAATGGTAGCCTTTGACCTACCTGTTCTTCAGATGCTGAGAGAAATGTATGAGTGGAACTTTGAAAAACTAGAAATGATGTGTGTGTGTGTGTGTGTGTGTGTGTGTTCCAAATGTAGGCTGCTCCTCACATTGAAGAACTTGAGCCCACGCTGCTAGTGCCACACAGATGCTGCTGGAAATGGCCTCCATGGGCTCATCTACACCAAGCAGGATATTCCACTATGAAAGAGGTATGAAACTGGTATATAAAAGGCAGGAGCCACACTACTGCTTTATAGCGGTATTGAAGTGCACTGACAAGGCACTTATAGTGCTTTGGTATAGTGCTTATGGTATAGACAACTCATCTATACCAAGCAGGACATAGCACTATGAAAGCAGTATATGGCCTGTATCAACGGGCTCCAACAGTTGTTAGTGCACTTCAATACCACTATAAAGCAGTAGCGTGGCTCCTGTCTTTTATATTCCACTTTCATACTGCTTTCATAGTGGAATATCCTGCTTGGTGTAGATGAGCCCCTGGTCATTGTTTTCTCTCAACATGACCATTATATATGTGCTTGCCATCACATCCCTTTGGGGAGTCTGCTGGATATTGTTCCCATGATAGATAGATAGATCACCAGTAGATCCATACAAAAGATGCAAACAGGATACAATATTTTTGCTGGAAGAAACCTGTAGATTTATTTATTTATTTATTTGTTTATTAAATTTCTATACCGCCCAATAGCGGAGCTGAAGAAGAAGGCCTCAGAATAAGAAACAGGCAGAAATGCGATTGTGAATAAACTATTTTGCATCCTGCAAATGTGTTTCTCTCCTTCGTGATCTGCTTTGGATGATCACCTCCTTCTGTTTTTTCCTGTGATAGCACCATCACAAGTGGTAGCACTGGTGTGGGAATCCTCTGTGCTAAGCCTAGAGTCTGCAATGGACTCTATGTCAAATTGATAGCATGTGTTCTGACTCTAGGTGCAATGGCTTCCAACCTTGGTCCCCCAGGTGTTGTTGGACAAAACTCCCATTTTCCTTGATCACAGGCCATGCTGGCTGGTCTGATGGCAGCTGTATTTGGGGGATTCAGGTTTGGGAATCACCAGGAGGTAGCGCCATATCCAGTCATAGTGTTCAAAGAAGCAGGTGAGACAGTCCCTTAAAGGGCACATTGTATCAATACGTATATCAGATCAAGCATGATCATGCAGACTATTATTATTAATTTATATAGTGCACCTTGTATCTATGTGCAGCATGTATGGCATGTCCCTACTCTAAGGAGACAACAACCTAACAGACACAGGGAAACAACAAATGAAAGGGGAAATTGACACATGTGTATGCAGGGGAAGTATATAAGGTTACTTCAATTGCATTATCGTCATCACCATTTTTATACCCTCCCAATAGCTGACGCTGTCTGGGCAGTTTACAACTATTCATAAAATAATAAAATACAATATAAAAATACAGCATAAAAATTTACACCGACAAAATTTAAGAGAATTTTAAGAGGAAGTACACAACAAGCACAAGGCCCATTGAGTTTGCTGTTCTAATGGTGCTGCTTCTCCTGCACACAGTTTAAAAAAACGTCAGACTTAACCAGGGTTTTTTTTTTGTCACGCAAGGAATGCCAGAAGGGGCGGAAGGCGTGCGGGAGGCAGACAACATCATGTGAGGGACCTGAGCAAACTCCATGAGTGCCCAGTAACGAGCATGCAATAAAATGCTTGTTGCATGGAGCTTTAAAGCTTCTGGATATGTTCAGCACATGCGCTTTTGTTTGGTTAAAAATAAGTTTTGAAGAGGGACTCGAAGGAAATAAGGGATTTTTTTTTTTTGCACTAAGGCATTCTGGGAGGCAGTTCCAGATGTAAGGTGCTGAAGGGGAAATGGACAGAGTCGTTTTGAGGAATATGAGACCTTTGGATGGCTGAGGGTGCTACAGCTGAATGAGCAAAGGTCAAGGAAGAGGAGTGTCAGGATGTAAGTGCAGAGAAGGTGTGGCAAGGCCATGGAGGGCTTTGGGGATCAGAACAAGAAGCTTGTTCAGGATCTGGTTGCAGACAAGAAGCCTTTAAAGGGATTTTAGGAGTGGGGTCATGTGATTGGAACAGTGAGAGAAATGAATATTTTTGGCAGTGGAGTTCCAGAATGGATCAAATGAATTCTATTTGTAATACAAATAAATGCTATCAAAATATATGTTCTATCAAAACAGGGAACACAAATCCAGAGACTGAGCTCAAAGAAATAAATAGAAGTTGTCCATGAGCAGGATTTGGTGGACTGCGCCTAGTCAGCGTTATTGACAAAAAGCCAAGAATCAATTGATAATAAAATGGAACGCAAACATATGCACATATAGTCTGGTTATGAAGTGAATTCCATCCAGCAGTAGCTGGGTGCACTGCTATAAACCATTTTTGGTCGGTATTTCAGTTACAAACAGTCTTCAAGATGGACAATTGGCTTTTAAAAGTGAACAGTTCTGAATTGCTTCAAATAAGCTTCATAACAAGCAACTGGTTCTGATGGAACAAATTTAATGTGCCTGTCTCTTTATCTTCTGTCGACATCATTTTTCAGAAGGGGCAACCAGCTCAAATTAAATAGTTTCAGTGCAGACAGTCTGTCTGTCTTATCAGGCTAAGAATGTTGCTCGGTTTGAAAAATTGTGCTTCAAGATGGAGATGAATTAGAAGTTCAGCAGAAACTGGGAGAAATATAACGTGGATGCATTTAAAAATAAACAGAGACTTATCTATCTTTCATGTAGAATTCAAACTGGCATTGCCATTTATAAACTAAGACTAGTTCAACAGAAAAATAAAGTTAGCTATATGATTTAGCTGAATTTGAATATATCCAGTCAGAGACTATACTGTAGACAGAATTCATATATTACCTCCCAAATAATTTTTTAATACCTAACCTGCTCTTGCTATAATCTAATCCAGAGAATCACAGCTTTTGTTTTTTTTTAAATGTAAGGGCACAATCTAGCCAAAGCTAAGCACATTTATGACCTTAACCATAGAATAGAAATTAATGCAACTCAAATGTGTGTAACTGTGGGGAGATTATGTCCAATGTTTCTTAACATCTTAGAAATGTCAAAAATGGTAAAGGACTGGAAAGAAGGAAACAAGTAAAATGTAGACCAAATTTGTTAAGCTATTCACATTTTGGGAATAACAACAACAACAACAACAACATAAAACCAGCCATGCTGGATCAGACCAAGAGCTTATCTAGCCCAGCATTCTGTTCACACAGTAGCCAGATGCCTGTGGGAAATCTGTGCCACAACTGGTGCCTCTGGAACTTGAGTGCAACAGCACACACACACTGGCCCATCTTCCCCAGCAACTGGTGGACATAGGCATACTGTCTCTGATGCTGCAGGTAGCATATAGCCATCAGCACAAGTAGCCACTGATCGCCTTATCCTCCATGAATTTGTCCAATTCTCTTTTAAAGCCATCCAAATTGGTGGCCATCACTACATCTTGTTCCATAGTTTAACTATGCACTGTGAAGAATACTTCCTTTTATCTGACCTGTATCTCCTACCAATCTACTTCATGGAATGACCCCAAGTTCTAGTATTAGGTAAAAGGGAGAAAAGTGTCTCTCTGTCCACTTTCTCCAAACCACGCATAATTTTGTACATTTCAATCATGTCTCCCCTTACCATTTTTTCTAAGATAACTAATCCCAGCTGTGGTAACCTTTCCTCATAGGGGAGATGCTCCAATCCCTTGATTATTTGATTTGCCCTGTTCTGCAGTTTTTCCAACTCTACAATAGCCTTTTTTAGTTGCAGTAACCAGAATTATATAGAGTATTCTAAGTGTGATTGCACCATGAGTTTGTAGAAGGGGAGTATGATTTTGGAAGGTTTATTTTTGATTCCTTTCCTAATTATACCTAACATGGAATTTGTTTTTTTCATACATTGGGTTGACATTCTCATTGAACCCCAACCCCAAGGTCTCTTTCTTGGTCAGTCACCGCTAGCTCAGATACCATAACATTATACTTGAAGTTGGGTTTTTTTTTGCCCCAATGTGCATCACTTTACACTTGCTTACATTGAACCACATTTGCCATTTTGATGCCCATTCCCCCAGTTTGGAGAGGTTCGTTTGGAGCTCCTCACATTTTCTTTTTTAAAACCATTTGTAATAATTTGGTGTCATCAGCAAACATGGGCACTTCACTGCTCACTCCTAATTCCAGATTGTTTATGAATAAGTTGAAAAGCGTAGGTCCCAATACAGATCCCTGTGAGACCCCATTCTTTATACCCCTCCATTGGGAGAAATTACCATTTATCTCTACACAGAGATATTTTGGTGCAACCATAGGAACTGAAACAGTTCTCCATTTTTTCTATAGAGAGCATCAAATATAATATTGTATGAAGCTATATTTAAGATAGGTAATTAAGGTGAGGTGTTATTTCATTCTCTCCCATATATGTAAGTATCTCAAACCATCATTTCTATTAACGAGAGGGTGTTCTTTTTGATGCAGGTTCAGTTATAAGAATTGGGTATTGCTAAATAAAATTAGTTGAGAAAGAGATAAAAGTGAGAGTTGCAGCAAATGTTGCAGTATTAACTTGTATAGAGGAGTGTACTTGGCCAGGTTTGCAGACAATCCCCTGTGCTCTTCTCCAGGATATTCCATTCCATTCCCCCTCACTGGCTTTCCATTTTTCTTTCCAACTGTCACTGAACATTCTGTAGCGACTGAGCATTCTTAGTCCCCAGTGGGTGTACTCAGGGTGGGTGGGTTGTCTTTAAGTTATTTTAAAAAGTTTTTCTTTAATCTTTTGCAACATTGGGCTTTCCCTGAGCAAGTTGATACTAGGGATGTACGAACTGTGGCAAATCCGTTCCATCTACATTTCTTAGATTACCAGGCACCTTTCATTCCACCATCCTCTCATTGACAGAATTTGTTTTTTTTTGTTTCCAAATTTGTGCAAATTCATGTTTGCACAAACTCATGTTTGCACCAAGTTGCCCTCCTGCAGATATGCAAATCCACCTCAAGTGCACATTTTCATGCTTTAGACTATGGGGGAAAATGGACATTTTTTTCATTGAGTTTTTAAATTTTGTGTATTTTTGCCATTACTAAATTTGCACAAAATTTCAGAGTTAGAAAAACTGTCCTCAGGTCCATGGAATGCATCCAACTGGGGAAAAGCTGGCCCACACTGGAATCCACAGGTTGGATTCATAAAGATCTGGATATGGTTGATTCTGCTGCAGGTTTCTCTGACATCCTTAGTTGATACTCCACTCTTGTTTCTCATTGGCTCCATTTTGGTTCACCGCTCACCTGAGCTTGCAATTAGAGGGTATGATGTAAAAATGAGAATTCAGCAAGGGATTTTAAAAACCTGATATCTGTATAATTATGTCATAAATTGTGGGTATTTAAACTCCCTCCTACCAGATTTTGATGAGTGATATTCACGTAAAACCATATGACTCCGTATTTACTGTGCATGTGTTTTCTGTGTTTTCTGATTATATATATTTTTAAAGTGTTCCAAAATAACAAATGAAGTTTTTTTGATCTATGTGAAACTGTGTTCATGGGATACATTTCTTACACTGCACTAACATCACTTCTTGAATTGGTTCTTAAAATTTCTCAGTAACATGATAGTTTGCAAGCAGCTTTAAATCAAAACAAAGATAACTTTCTATCCTGTTGTAAAAATGCCATAAGAAGATTAAGGTTGTTTAGGATATAGTTTTCTTTTCTTTATGTGTTTTGATCTTGTGAAAATGGAGGGAAAAACATCTCCTCCATTTGAAACCTTTTTCAGGAAGCCAAATTTCGTTTTCTTTTTTTTACAGGCCAGAAATAGAGCTATTCCTTCTACCCCATGAGCTGAAAATGTTGCACATCAGGTGTTTCCAATAAAGCAAAAACAAAACAAAATACCCTTTCAAAAGACTGAATTGCACCAAACCTCCATCTAGCTATTTAAAACACACCAGGAAAACAGCATGCGTATGTAGTGTGGCAGGCATGTGTGATGCTTCAGGTTTTTATAACTATGAGGAGGAGGAGCAGACAAATAAATATTGAACAAGGTTTACTTTGCTTAAGAATGTTTGGTGAATAATGACATTAAGAAAACAATTAACAAAGCTATGAACCAAATATGTTCAACTCTGATTTCAACCCACTGTTCACTGTGAAGAGCAGTGTTATTTTTGCGGGACCAACAACAGTTGCTTATCCCTGTTCTCTAGTTCTTGGTGAAGGAGCACTCTTTGTTGAGTTGTAGTCTGTCTCCTTCTGCACCATGCTGCTGGTTTCTCCATTCCTTCATCTCTATTCTCCTCTTTTGGGCCCTCAGCCATTTAGGGCTTTAAAGGTTAAAACCAACACTTTGAATTGAGCCCAGAAAGCAATTCTGGGCGGACCTTTCAATATTAGGGTGATATGATCTTGATACAGTGCACTGGTTAGCAGTTTAGCTGCCACATTTTCCACCAATTGAAATTTCCTGATACCTTTCAAGGGTAACCATCTGCAGAGTACATTGCAATTGTCTAAACGTTATGTGACCCAGGCATGGATAACTGTTGACACAGTAGACCAAGAGGGGATCTACTAGTACATGAAACGTTTTTACAGTCATTGAACGTTTTGTTTTTGAACGATTTAAAATGTAGCAGTTTTTAAAACATTTACTTACATTTCTCTTTCTGTGGGAATACATTCCTTTTGGCCACACTAAGAAAAAAAAAATCTGTTCCCCTCCCCCCCATCTGTCAATTTCCCCTCCCACTTCCTGTTCTCTCTGAGAATCCTCCACTTACTATCCAGCCAGCAGCCTCCCAAAAGTGAAACTAAGTGTCTACAAAAAAGAGGCTTGAAAGAAAAAAATGGCTCCAACTTTGGGTGCAGAAATTACATAAACATGCCCCCTAGGAATGCAATTCGCTACTACAGGAGCCCCATTTAATACGATGAAATCGGCCACATCATACCAAATAGAACGACTTATTTCAGAGAAGTTCAAAATAAAAACTGGAGAACAGACTACAATAAAACATCACAAACTGAACATCATGTGGCAAAATACTACCAAACGCACACTTAAAAATGGTAAGACACGTTCTAACTTGACTAGTGTAGATCCCCTCCAAGTCAGGAAAGGCCACCACTGACACATTAAATATAATTGTGGAAACCCATTCCCTGCTGCCATGCTCCCTGACAATCCAGGGGCAGTGAAGGATCAATGAACACTTGCAAGCTACGAAACTGATCTTTCAATTATGCCAAAGTCCTTAAGATGGCACTGGGTGGAGGTGGGTGCTTGGCTGCAACATTTAGCGGCCAGTGCCATTACTTTAGGTTAGGAGGAAGTACATGTGCCAGTTATGTGCAATGTATATTTTTTTCCAGCCCAAATTTGTTGGTGCTTTTTGGTTTGGCCTGATTCGTGAGTGAATTTTAGTTAGGAAGTGAGGAGACTGAGATTGATATAGGGTGGGATAAACATGTTTAAATAAATAAATGAATGAATGAATAAATGCCGCTGGCCACTGCCCATGCCATCTCTCCTTCTCTCTATAGAGAATATCATACGAATCCTGAACACCACAATTGCAGCCTGCATGAGCTGTTGAATGACTTTCCAACTGTAGCTGAATCACAAGATGACTTATCATTGGTCGCTTATAGGGTGAACTGTAACCTATAGTATGTGGTATAACTTGACAGCCGGTGCTTATCAGTGGTGGTATTTTTGTGCATTGTACAAAACAGTTTCTTTTCCTCTCTCATCTACTATACCAAATTAACTAGTGCACAATAACAGAGCTTTGAACCAAGGCATCTCAAATGTGCACATGTTATAGGATCCCTGATAAATGATATTGGATGGATAATAAAAGGTCATGTCAGAAATGTGCTGCCACATTTGAAATGTGTGATCTGGTCCTGATGTGGAAGTTAACTTGCATAAACTGGCTGAACTGGTTGCGAGGCTCATTTACATCATCAAAGATTTCTGACAATGGCTGCCACTGCTGATAGCCAGCTGAAATAAAAAAAAATAGTGATATTCCATTTTTCCGGGCAAATCACTTTCACAAAGTTTGCTTGGAATGCTCTTCCAGAGCATCTATGTGCCACGAGTTCCATTGTTGGTGCTATATAAATAATAATAATAATAATAATAATAATAATAATAATAATAATAATAATAATACAGAGGCTTACAATACAGCCAAACTAATACAATACCTTTTAAAACAGTATCATAGACTTCTAAAGGCAATTTTAAATGTAAAACACAACTTTATTTTTATTTATTTATTTAATACATTTTTATACCGCCTAATAGCTGAAGCTCTCTGGGCAGTTCACAAAAATTAAAAACCATGAAGAGCATAAAAATAACCAACAAATTTAAAACACACATACGAAATACAATATAAAAAGCACAACCAGAATAAAACCACACAGCAAAAATTAATATAGGTTAGAATTTGAGATTAAAACAGCAAAGTTTAAATTTAAGTTAAATTAGGTATTAAAGTACTGAGAAAATAAAAAGGTCTTCAGCTGGCGACAGAAAGAAAACAATGTAGGTGCCAAGCGAACCTCTCTGGGGAGCTCGTTCCACAACTGGGGTGCCACAGCAGAGAAAGCCCTCCTCCTAGTAGCCACCTGCCTCACTTCCTTTGGCAGGGGCTCACAGAGAAGGACCCCTGTGGATGATCTTAAGGTCCAGGCAGGCACATATGGGAGGAAGCGTTCCTTCAAATAACCTGGCCCCAAACCATTCAGGGCTTTGAATATTAATACCAGCACGTTGAATTGGGCCGGGACCTGGACTGGCAGCCAGTGAAGTTGTAGAAGGACTGGCATGATATAATCTCGCCAGCCAGTCCCTGTTAGTAAATGGGACTTTTTTGTTCTTTTATTACATTTCTCTACTGCCCAGTAGCCAAAGCTCTCTGGATGGTTCACTGTATGATAACACATAAAGTAAAAAACTTTAGTGTACAAAAATGTAAAACATTTAAGAACAATTAACAATAAAATTATCAGAATCTGATAAACTAACACTAAAAAGCTGCATCATATGCCATTAAAGGCCTGGGAGTAGAGGAAAGTCTTAATCTTGTACTGAAAAGGTGACAATGTTGGTGCTGGGTGGACCTCACTAGGGAGAGCATGCCACATCGGGCGGGGGGCACCACTGAGAAAGCCCTGTGCCTTATTGCCATCCTCTTCCTCTGAACCTCCCTCAGGGGAGGCATTTGGAGGAGGATCTCAGATGTTGATTGTAGGGCTGTGCACCCATCCCCCGATCCACCTTGGAGGCCAATCCAGAGCCCCCGAAGCAGCCCTGATCCACCTCAAGACTGCCTAGGGGGTTGCCCTTGGCTTCAGCGCTGAGGCGAGATTCGGGCCCTCCGAGGAGACTCAGACTTTTCCGGGTGCCAGCTGCACAGCCAGCACCCAGAAAAGTCTCCCCTTCCCCACTAACCTAGTGCCTCCGCCGTCCACCACCGCCTTCCTTGTGTCCGGCGACTTCCACGGCCGCTGCCGCATAAGCCCAGAAGTAGTTTCTATATGGCCTGGTGTAGTCTCATCAATGTGGAATTCTTGGGGCTTGATCAGATAAGAGCTTCGGCTATGGGGCAGTATATAAATGTAAATAATAATAATAATAATAATAATAATAATGCTTTAAATGTTTTATTGCATTACCCCACTTGTGCACTTTGCGAGTGGTCCATACAACGTCATCACAGCCCTGCAGCCATCCCATGATTTCCCCCACTTTGCTTGTATTATTTTTTTATGAGGAAAACCTATTAATTTGTTCTGGTGTGCCATAGTATTGCAAATAGCCACTAGTATAATCCCTGTTTTGGGGACCTTGCAGCATTTCCCTGAGATCATGTCTGTAAGGCTTACTGTGATATTTCTGAATGGGCGTGCCCGTGTAGCACAATTTTGCTCCCTTTTGTGGTACTTCATTTCTAGTTGGTGTAGTTCAAACACAGCTTATTTTCCCTTATTTTTTATTTCGATGGTGCAGTACTTGCACACTTCTGGAGTTACCTCCTTTCGAAGATGCACATTTGCAAACTTCTATAACAGTCTTGCACAATTCCTGCTATTATTATTATTATTATTATTATTATTATTATTATTATTATTTTAAAAAAGGTGTGCTTGCAGGTGAATTGACTCATCTGCATGCATGCCCACAGAAGGAGACAGAGGTGGGAGAAAGGAAATGGTGATGGAGGGGAAGAGGTGGCAGGGATGAAATGTTAGGTATGTGGATGGGATATCCCGTTACACACTAGGGGGCAGGAGGAAAGCTTCAGTGTGATAGATACTGTGCAATTCCTCGTTTAAATAAAAACAATGGAACATAATTAGCTGCATCCGCAAGAAGTCTACTGTGTGATCAAACTCTTGGTCTCATGCATCAGTATTAGGAATGTCAGCTGTTTCTCCAATTTCCTGCCTCTGCTCTGTCAGAATTTGTACAGAACATGCTACTATTAGGAATATAAGTAGCTGCCTTATACCAGGTCAGTCCATTTGTTCACCTAAACCAGCACTGCTGACTGGCAATGGCTCACTAGGGTTTCAGGCAGGAATTTTTCCATTCCTATCTGGAGATGCCAGGAATTGAACCTGGGACCTTCTGCACGCAAAGCACGTGCTCTACCACTAAACCACAGCCTCTTTCTAAAATTAAGTTCATGTTTTTTTAGTATTTTGTTAGAATAGGCAAAGTTCTACTAGTCTTAATTTCCCCCAATTTCCCCTATTTTACCAAAGTTAAGTCGCTACATATTCTAGCCTTGTCTTTTGCTCTTGCTGGAGTTTATCTGACATGTGTCAGCACAACTTTCATGAACATTTGTCCCTATATATCATATAGTTTATTTTTGTGTGTTCAAGATGCTTAAAGATAAGGATTGCTCATCAGAATGATGCTGACTATTCTAAATTCAATGTAGTTTCATGGATTAATATTAAATTCTGGGTAGGAAGGGGAAAACACCAAGCAAACAGTAAGCTAAGAAAGCAACAGACCAAAATCCATCTCTGAGAATTGTAATACTAAAACCAACTATGTGTTAAATTGCCTTTTAAAGGGTTTATATGTATTTCTGAGTTTTCTGAGCTGGCTGCCCATTACAAAAACCTATGGTCTATTTTGGCAGAGATGTAAAAGCCCTATTAACTATAACACCGAAATATAATCATATTTAACAGGAAAATCTTTATGGATAATTTAAACAAAAACCAGCCTCCAACACAGACAAAGACTCTTACATATAGTAGAATGGAATATTTGTTAAAGATCCCTCCACCCCTCCTTTCTCCTTGAAAACACATTTATAACCATTAGTTTGGTGTCATGTTTTGAGATGAAGGCTGTTTTTACACTCTGCATCCATAACTACACACTATAAAATCCACACGGATGGAAAGAACGAATGTAGGCTAGAACCTTTTTAGCTCTATTTATGCTGAATCACATCATGTCAGAAAGCAGCCTGAGGTTGTCTAGTACCTCAGTGTAGGTCTCAGTGACATTCCTTACAAGTTAATTTCAACCTAAAGAATGCTTTCAAAAAGATGTTCGAATGAGAGGAAGCCACTCTTCAGAACAACGACATTCTGTACTAAAAATGCGGCTATGTATGCTTGTTTGGGGCTGATTTTCTTTCTGCGTGGTGTTCCCCACTATGTAGAGCAGGGATGCACAACTGTTTTAACTGCCAAGCACCACATCCTGTGCTGGAAAACAAAAGAAAGAAAATCTGTCCATTTAAGCAGGAGAACTGAACTTTTCTTTTTTAAAAAAAATGGAGCAGGCAGTCGGACTTCCTCGGACTCACGCACAAAAGTCCAAGATGCAATTCCATTTTCTGAAATGACCAACATGCTTTTAACATTTTCAAGGTAATAATAATAATCATAATTAATATTGAGCTTGTTGCTGCAGTGGGTACTCTTCTAGGTTGTGGGTTTTTTTGCAGTGGTGGTGATGGTGTTTCATTTTAATAATGGCTTCATCTGTTTCACGGTCTGCAGCCTCTTCAGAGCTTTAAGATATTGAGAGAGCAGATGCTTCCTAAATGGAAAGGAAGTTGTAATGATGTAAGATCTCCATTCCCATTATTATTATTTTTTCAAATAGGTTTGAGAACTACAAATTGTATAGGGCAGGTGAAGTGGCATTTGCTAACTGCAGAAACAAGGTAAACCTAAACACAAATGGACAAATCAAGCAGCTGTCATGATTGGAAAATTGGATCACCCACATCCCAGTGTAGCACAGGGGGGAAAAGTGTAGATATTGCTAGGAATGAGTATCCTCCTGAACATCAGAAAGTAATTGGAATGAATTTAATTGTGGAATTGTATCTTCAAAGAGTTGCGTTCATCATCAAACTTGCATTTGTGTCACTAACATTCTAAATATGCTAAAAATGTGCTTTGTAAATATGTTTAGATGAATGCTAGGTTTAACCTAATAACTATCTGGTGTCAAGTGAAAACAAGTTTAAAAACATGTGATCTCTCCAAACATTATCAGGCATTGTAATCCTATACAGCAATTACAACAGGAAGTAGGGGGAGGGATGTAATATGCCACTGCTATGCCAGTGAAGTGGTTGCCATATCCTACATGTCAGAGGTGGGCAACTTGTGGACCACCAGTTGTTTTGGCCTACAACTCCCAACAGCCCTAGCCATCATAGCCAATGGTGAGGGATGGTGGAAGTTGTAGGATAAAGTATTTGAAGAGGCACATGTGGCCCACCCCTATGATACTTGCTCAGCCTCGGAGGAGAGGGAGGAAACAAGCAACCAAAAGATACAAAAATGGTGTAAAAACAGCAGACATGCTCAGCAGCCCTGGAGACATGACTAAAATCTACCAATGCCCACACTCAGTGGGAGAAAGTGATCTCAGAAGGATAGGGACATAGTTCCTGCATCCCTGCAGGCGAGGGTTCGAATCTCTTTATGCTACTCACAACTATTATTTTGGAGCACAAGCCCACAAAGGGTGGAAGGAGAAGCTACATAACACAGCACCCACATAGTTCCCACATGCCAGAGAGCTCATAGGACTTGAACCCACACTGCAAGCTGCACAGAGCAGCTCCCTAACCACTCTGTCACTGGAAAAGGTTACCCTCCCCCTAGGTTATAGACAGTGGGAGCTGCAGGAGGTTCCCTAGCAAGGTGGAACACATCACATTTGTAACATAGGATGGCCGAGGATCAAGTCTAGAGTACAGCCCCACACTAGGAGAGGTGAGAAGGGGATCCTACACTAGGCCTAGCTGAGCCAATCAGGAGAAGAGTTGCAAGAACAAATGGCCTGGTCCTGCAT
The DNA here is from genome assembly GCF_023053635.1 of Elgaria multicarinata webbii. Taxonomy (NCBI): domain Eukaryota; kingdom Metazoa; phylum Chordata; class Lepidosauria; order Squamata; family Anguidae; genus Elgaria; species Elgaria multicarinata. Next base: position 72,613,711 of record NC_086178.1, read on the forward strand.
GGGCCAATCACGTCTGTCCCTAGCAACCCGTGTGACAAGTTTCCTGTCCTCTATGATGCCTGATAGGCCAGCCCTACCAGGTAACAATCCAACAGGACTCATTGTCCCTCCCCCATATCATCCCCCTCTCCCCCTGCCTTTCCCCAATCCCCAAGAGACAGTCTACCTAGCAGCAACACTCTTCTCTTATGAGTCCTCAGAGGACTGCCTTCTCACAATGTCCAGGGAATCAGAGAAGGGAGATCGCTTGTCCTGAGCTTACAGATCTCAACAGGACCAGCATCAAGGATAGTCATGGTCAGGCACCTGCCAAAGGCCCACACCTGAGAAGAGCCCCCTGGACTTCCTCACCACTCTGGCCGAGATGCAGAGAACCCATGGTTTGTTGTTGGTTTATGAGCTCTGGGTTGTTCATGGTTAACAAGCTACATAGAATGGTGTAATGTTTATCTAATAATCCTTTGAGTGCTTGACTAATTAACAGTTGCTCTATCATTATTAAGCACCTAAGTACACATGTAGGGCCAATATTTTAAACATAAAACTCCAGATCTGAGAATACTGAAATGATGGGTGAGCCCAACTTCCTTCAATTGAATTTCCTGTCATATTTGTCAATTAAGGATAAAAAATGTAAACCTATCTACTGTATTCTTCTCTCTTGTCTGAAATTCTTTAACATGGCCCTCACTACTAAATTTGCCATGTCTAATGATTGATTATAGTGGGGAAAGACCTGGACTAAGTTTCTTTTTCATTTTACCCGAAGTTTTCAAAAACTTCTATGGTATCATCTTAGCTTCTACCTGATGGCCTCTATCTTTCTCAGCTATCCATAGGAATATATTCAGAGGGTGATCTATATATAACTATTCTAATTGAATGACTGAGCTATTACTGGTCGAATGCAGCTAGATTGCTAACCAAGTTAACTGAGTGGCCTCAAAATACAATAGTAAACCAAGGACAGCCAATTCATCCATTTGAGCAGATGTCTGCAGTGTATATGCATCAATTCTGGGAGGCTGATATGCCTTGCCTTGAACTTCTTTTAAGCATTAACTTATCTATAAGTTGTCTATTAACCAAACTTCTAGCTAGTGGTATTTAATATTACAGCTTAATCCAAATAATCAGCCGCATTGCCAAAATAAAATATCCTAGTGCTTGAAATAAAAAAGTCCATTCCATCCAGTCAAACGCTTTGGCAGTATCAATACACAGCAACAAAGCTGGAATCTTAGTGATTTTAGCATTATTAATATTAATGTTTTCCTTACATGTATATTAAGTATTGCCCTTGATAAAGCCTGCTTGAACTGGGTGGATGTAATTTCCTATTATATTATTTAATCTAGTAGTAGAATATCAATCCTTATTTTATAATCTACATTTACTAGCAATGTTAACCTATAAGAATCCACATTTGTTAGACCTTTTCCTACCTTTGGAAATAGTTTTAGCCTGATTCCAACTTTCTGGTATTACACCTTCTTTTAATCAATAATTAAACAAAGTTTCACTAATGGAACCACTTCCTGGACACAGACCTGATAGAATTTTGCACCTAAACTATGTGGCCCTGATGCCTTGTTCTTTTAAAATTTCTTAACTTAAGATAATATTTTTTCTTCTAAAAATGGTTCACATAGAAACTATTTTGCTGGATAAACTTTGGTAACTGGAAAATATCTAAAAATTATTGACCTCATCATTTTTAGGATTATCTGTTTGATAAAGAAATTCATAATATATTTTTAAAAATACTTCCTTAACTTTCTCTAAATTCTGAGTCAGCTGTCCTGTTTCTTTAATCATTGGTGGAATTATGTTATCTGCCTGTCTTATTGGAAGCCAGTAATTTATCTTGCTTTGCCCCTTTTTCAAAATACTGCTGTTTCATGTAGACCAAGGCTTTCTGAGCTTATCGTGTCTCTACTAAATTCACTTTTTCCTGGTTGTTGTTAATGGCTGTAATGTGTCATCTGATTGATCTATTTTATGCTGTGGTTCTAATTTCTCAACATCTTGCTTAAGTGATTGCCATCTTTCTTTACATTTCTTATTTTTGCTCTTGTCAAACTAATAAATAGTCTTATAACAGCTTTAAAAGCATCCCATAATACAGTAATAGAATTAGCTGAACCCATTTTATCTTTAAAGTAATTTGAGATATCACTAATAAACCCATTCTTAATCGATTCATCCTAAAGACGGGATGCATCTAGTTTCCATATTATCTCTACAGCTTGATAATGTGAGTCAATCCATATACAAGAAATTGAGAAATTATCTGAGATATTTTTAATCTCTATTTTTGCCTCACCCATTTTAAAAAGCCAATTAAGTGATGCAAAACCATAATCAGTTATTGAATATGAGCTATACTAAGTTGAATATGCATAATGTCTTACAACTAGATTCAAGTAACACCATACATCTATCATTCCTTAATGTTGTCTTCACCCCTCAAGATCTTTTGGGATTACAGTAGCTGTTGTATCTCATCTGATAGAACTATCTCTATCTGGTTTAACCATCATATTGAAATCTCCTACCATGATTAGTTCTCCTTCTCTGAAAACTTCAATATTTGGCAATAATTTAGGCAACAAACAAACAAGTGATAGTGCTTCATTTGGAGCAGAATTTGACACCATAGCTAATTCACAATTTAAATAGCCCTTAAACATTGTATATCTTTCTTTATTGTCCATTAATTGATCTTTCAGCTCCCAAGATGTTTTTAGAAATGATTATTACTACACCTTTGGTGTGTGTGTGTGTGTGTGTGTGTGTGTGTGTGTATGTGTATGTGTATGTGTGTGTGTTTGTGTATGTACACACGCAGGGGCAGTATACCAACCCTCTAACAACTTTGGTTATATAATGACTATCCTGTTGTATAATATGGGTCTCCTGGAGGCAAACCACATCTTTTTTTTTGCTTTTTCAACCATACTGCTAACTTATTCCATTGTTATAGCCAATGAATTAGGGGAAGTATCTAGAGTGCAGTCTTATCCATTTTTGTTGGATAAGTTTCTATATTGGATCATTGTCCCCTGTGGCCTATTTTAATCTGGCAGGAAGGGAACAGATGACTGGATTAGGGTGGTGATTAATGCCCCCTTGTGAGAAGGAGTGGTCCCAGCCTAAATGAAAGAGGTGGCTTTACTCTTATTTGGATGGTTGGCTCAAGAAGGGGTCCGTTGTTCTTGGGGTTCTTGGGGTCCATTGTTCATCCCTGTGGATTCCCCAGTATGAGGTTTTGCAGGGACTGGATCCGTTTTCTCACCCATGCTGTTTAGTTCAGTAGGTCATTGTGTTGCTATCAGTATACTGTTAACAAGCAGCTCTATTTTTCCTTTTCTTCTTCATCAGGTGAGGCTGTTGATGTCCCAAATTGGTGCCTGACTATGGCAATGAGCTGGATAAGGGCTAATAAACTGAAACCCAATCCAGACAAAACTGAGATGCCGTTAGTGGGTGGTTCTGACTGGATGAAGGATATTCATCCTCTTCGGGATAGAGTTGCATGCCTTCCAAAGAAGCAGATTTGTAGCCTGGGGGGCTCTCCTAGAGTCATACTTATCTCATGAGGCTCAGGTGGCCTCAATGGCATGGAGTGGCTTCTACCAGCTTTAGCTGGTGGCACTGCTAAGCCCATATCAGAACAGAGCTTATGTTATTAAGTTATTTTGTTCAAGGTGGTGGCCATTATTACATTTTGTGATGGAGAAATCCATAGTTTTACTATGCAATGTATGGAGAAGTGCTTTCTTTTACCTTTTACCTGTTCTGAATCTTCTACCATTCAGCTTGATTGGATGACCCTGAGTTCAAGTACTATGAGAGAAGGACAAACACTTTTCCTTATCCACTTTCTCCATGCCATGCATTTTACACACCTATATCATGACTTCTCTTACTCCCCTTTTTTCTAAGCCAAACCACCCCAAACGTGGTAACCCTTCTTCCTAGAGGACTTGCTCCAGCCCCTTTTCGGCACCTGACAGTCATTGTGCAGCTATTTTGTTTCCCCCCCTCTTAATAGCTTTTTTCCTGGTAAGAAAAAGAGAAAGGAAGAAATCACATGAAGATTACAAATTGAAGATGAAGGCATCGTCTGAATCAGAGGCAGGGTGATTGCACAATAAAGCCTCATCTGGCAGCACCCCTTGTAATAAAAAGAAACATCCTTCAGCCCTTGCAATGACTTTTGAAACAAGCACCTGTAGCGGTATGAGGGTTAAGGAAGCCTGATATGTGGATCCCAAAACCATGTAGGGAGAAAGTATAGCAAGTGTGAGCATGTGCCATGTATAGTGAGTGCTTCATGTCTAAATGCATGCTTGTCTGATCATAAGGCAAATTTCATTATATTGCAGCATGCTGCCAATGCACAGTGAGGTGCTACAATTTTCTCTTGGGCAATACTACAAAATATGTATTAATTAACAGTCAAAGGCTCTTTATGGTAGACATGTGGGTCCGTAAATACCAGAATGAGGAAGAATTCAGGATGCAGCAACAGAACTTATCCTGAAACCAGGGCTGTCTTGAAAAAAATCCAACTTTCCATTCTGTTCACCATCTGTGCATCAGGCAAAGGCACAGCTGCCCATATTATCATATAATTTTACACCTAGCCTGTACCGATTTGATGGAGCATATAGAGGTTTCAGAGATCTTTGTGGGATTTGGCTCGGTGACTCCCATTGACTTTAATGGGCATGGTGCTGCCAAAGCCCAAAGCAACTGTAAAACTGGAGAAGAAAAATCTGTTTTGCAAGGGAAGCCAAGTAAGGGAAGATCTCAAAGTGGATTCAGTATAAGAGAAAACAAAATCAGAGTGTAAGAAAGAGGGACAGACCAACCTATGATTCTATCTATCTATCTGAACATAAGAGTGGGATATATCTAGTGGAAGAATCCCCAGGGAAGTTTGCCATGCTGACTGCCCTCATTACTTAAGGGATTTTTCATGTACTATCAACTGCCATTAGGAATGTCTGCCTTTGATATGGTTAAACTAGAGACAATGGGACTGATTCACACATGGTAAATTGCCCTAAGCAATCTGGCTGCAGCCCTGCAAAAGCAGTTTCTGAAGAGCTGAGCAGTCATAGTGTATAGATAGCTCCAAACTCTACTCTCTTTTAGGTTCTAAATGTGACTCTCTTTTAGGTGAAACCATGACAGGGTAAATTTCTGGCAAGGTGGTGATTTTTTTAATGCTTTAATAGATCCTTCCCCAACCTGGTGCTGTCCAGATGTGTTGGGCTGCAACTCCCATCATTCCCAGCTGGCATGGACAATGGTTGAGCATACTGGCTAGGAATGATGGGACTTGCAGTCTAGCACATCTGAAGGACACTAGGTTGGGGAAGGCTACTTTAATAGCTTCCCGCCAGCAGGTCATTCATGTCCTTTGTCAAACAATTGGGGAATTGGGATCTCACTATATGTTATAAAGCTCCAGCACACCTGCACATTTGCCCTGGTTTACCCTCGAATTATCTGCCCTCATTCCCATAGCGTATTAAAGCTTGCGGACTTACACTTGTGCACTTGTGTGTTCCAAGCGTCTTTACACCTTTCCTGTACCCCCCCTCTCCCAAAGCAAGTCATGAAGCAAAGGTGGAGGAAAGAAAGTACAATAGACTGTTCTTTCATTCAACCCAGCAACCAGGAAGCAGCAGGATGAAAGGATTTGAATTGGAATTTAAAAACACCCGCTGGAGAAAAGGCACGCCCCCCTCTTTTGTCATCAATACCTCCCTTTGAACACACTTTCATCAGCAATACCACCCCTTGAAAACATGTTCACAGAACATCGGATTGAAAACGATGGATGAAAATACATGTTGAAGTTTGAGTGGTGTGCTTTCGCATTACCGGAAGAACCGGACTTTCTGTGCGCCAAAAAATACCGTAATCACAGGAGGACATGGTCAACATCATCTGAGTCCTTTGCATACAACACACCGTGACAACATGCTATACACTGATGTGATGGAGCTTATAGACTGAATGTGTGAAACAATGTCATCAGTAGTCAGTGAACCCCACAGGGTAGATTTCCGTTACATAGCAGTGCCTATACTGAATTTCTTGGAATGAGAAGATTCCTAGAAACCAATTATACAAACAAACATGTCCAAGCACACTGCCTGCCCTTCTTGAACACACTCAGGGAGACATTTAAAAGAATAAAGCAGTACTTTTATGCCACAGGGTGAGTTTTCAGGGGTGGTAGCAGTTTTGGTAGACCCTATCCCATTCTCCACTATTCAGCAACCTCCTTCTCCTTGTTTCATTCTCCACTCACTACCTTTGCTAGTGAGCCAAAGTGCAGTAATAGACGGGGTCTATAGTATTGCAGCTCAGATATCAACTCGAGTGATAATTTTCAACCAATAGAGGTAAAGGTCCGTGGGTACAATGGAATGCATATAATGTTGGACATAGGTTCTCCATACAATGACCCATACACATGCAGTCATCTGTATCATTCTTCCCTCTCAAAATGGATGAGGGATTAGAGTTGTGCATGTATTGATCTGTCAGGTCATCTGTCAGGTATGCTTTAAGATAGATTCCTGCAATGAGCAGGGGGTTGGACTCGATGACCGTGTAGGCTTCTTCCAACTCTACTATGATTCTATGACCTCTGAATGTAGCACTCATGTTATGTGCATGATAGAAGGGAAGAATGCAGTATGCCTGCATCTCTCTTGCATGAGGACTTTTGCTCTCTGGGCAAGTGTCTGAACTCAGGTGTAAGTGCCACAACCCCCCCCCCCCCTCACATATCCAAAGGTATTTCTGGAATCATGATGGCTGTCATCTTTTTTCTTTTTTAAATTAATGACATTTTAGATTTTTAAGATTTTAAGAAAAGCCAAGGAGGAGTTCACACTGGAACATGAAGGGAAAGGGAAGAGCAGCCCATATCATAAAATGCTTAGGTTCAGAAGCCCCCTTTAAATTATCGTGACAACTAATATATATTTGAAGTGATGCTGTGATATTTGGCTAGTGGAAGAAGTTCATTAGAATGGACCAAAGCAGGAAAAGTAACCAGAATGGTGAGAATTTGGCCCATTTATGTTTGAGCAGAAGAGAATTCAGAAAGCCTTTTCTTTGAAAGCCTGTGGGTGAATTCAAATAAACATTATGGATGATTCACTGCATTGAAGCTCACCATGCTTTATTCTTACGTAGGTTAGGGTTCTTTGTAAAAATAAGCTACACATATTAAAGGCCTTAACCTATTAACTCTCAATAAGATTGTTTTACACTCATTTTAGCAGTACCGTACTTCATTGTTTGTAGCAGTCCTATGAATCTTTTGTGTCTTCCTACCCTCATGTATTGGGGGGCAGTTCATTCTTCCTGCAATTAGTATTTATGGTTCACTAAGCAGAACTAATGCAACAAATCTTACTTGTTTTTTCATGGAAGGTTATGTTACCTGTGTTTTCAGCATGGCCTAGGGAAATGTTTCCTTATGAACAAGGTAGTTTTGACTATCAGTTACCTTATTGTGCCTTTAATTCTTCCAGTTAGGCATATCAGATCTTTCCTCAACATTATTTAGCACCAACTAAAAATAATTTAATTTTATATTTGATGGACAAATAAGGAAAAATAGAAAACCATTCTCAAAGTATTCAAAACATTTTTTTAAAGGGAAGATTTACATTTGAGAGGCAATCTTTGCTGTGCCAGATCCTTGCTTCAGGTTTTAGAAATAAGGGGAAAAAATCCAATGTTTATTTATGTATTTACGATATTTATATACCACTCCCCGTTCAAAATTTTGGAGCGTTGTACAAGATAGCATACTGTTCTTATTCTTGAAATAGTCAGTTGTGACTAATAGGCCTCGGTCCAATTCTGCACAACACCCCCATTAAAGACTCCGTGGTGTCAATCAGCTTCTTGGCAGCAAACAGAAGGAGGGGGGTTGACTAAAGTCCCCATTCTGCAAAACTATTGAGTCTCTGCCGGGACTATGCATGCATAGTGGCAGGGAAGGTTTAGAGGACACACCAGTCAAGAAGTTACACAATGTTATTGTTCCTTATGTACAGGAATAGAGCATAGAAAAGAACCCCCTGATTCAGCCAGATACAACTAAAGCCATATTCAGGCATTATTGTTTGAACCCGTAGTGGGAGAAGGGGAGTTGTTCATTCTAGCCCTTCCCTAATGTTACCGTGTACGACTGAAGGGGGTTACTTTGCACGCAGAATCGTCAAACAGTTGCACTCAATGTGGGAAGGTCAGGTGCAGAGTTGGCTAGTATAGGGATATGGGAACAAATGCATGAACAAGGTTTAAGTCCATTGCCACCTAGTGACTATATAGTGATACTACCCATCCACATACACACACACATGTACACTTGGATTGAGCTGGAGAGTGCGGAAATCATGGATAGAGCACCTGTTGGTATATATCATCCTCCCAACTAGGGATAGGGGCGTCAGGCAATATGCCCCCTAGCAGCATTGAAATGAAAAGCAGGCTGCAACTTCACCAAAGTCAATCTTACATTAGCCAGTTTAACAATTACAAGTCACTTAAATGTGCCAGATGTAAATCCTGCTAAAGTAGAAATCTGTTTTAGCTTTGTATATTTTGTGCAGTTTTAATTTATATTTGTTATTTTGTATTTCTTTTATATGGAGTTACCTTGAACCTTGGGGATGATCCAGATGATTCTGAGAAAATCTTATTTAAAAATAACCTCACACAACTGTCTAAAAAGACATTTGGGACTGTAGACATCAGTGACATTTTCTAATTCATTTCTATTCCTGTTCATTAATGAGATTAGTTATTTCAAAAGTAAAAAAGATGTTTTACTTTTTATTTTATTATTATTTTTACTGGCTCTCAATGCATTTCAGCATAATGATTTGTATAAGTGATTGTAATTGCCAAAACTACAGTTGAGTATTAGTAGTTATAAAATGCACATATAGTTATATGTCTAAAAGACCTAGCAAAGAACAGAAATGCAGTTGTATCCAAGAGAAAATAATTACAGCAATAATCAGTGTAATTCATGATAATGGCTGAATTGAATTTCACACCATAGCTCCAAGCAGTTACATTTAATGAATGTAGTTTGTGCTTGTTTACTTAAAAGGGGTTTTAGCAGAAAATCGATAATGTAACTTCAGTGTTTCTAATTGCAAATGCAATTATTTTTTTAAATAGACGTTCAATAAGGATTTTGTTGAGAAAATTAAGGTATGTAAGTGTGGCAAATGTTGGCACTTTAATTAGGCTACCTGTACATTAGTAGCATGGCTGTTTAATATTTATTATTATGTATGGATTGAAATTGATTTATATTCAATTTTAAGGGTAACCAATGTGCCAAACTTTGCAGTTTTGGGGAGCAAGCCCCAGCTATGATTGTGCAATGTATAATCAAAATGTCTTTCCAAATAAGAGTTATCCTATGAAAAACATTATAAAGGGAGCAAAGAAATAAGCCACTCTGCCATATATGATGGTAATTTAGATGTGTTTATTTGAAAGTAGTTGGCAGACTGCTTCCTTTTACTGAAGTAGAATGATAATAAGAAAATAACATGCTAATGGATTTGTAAGTGTAAGAGATTCCAGCTATTTGTATGTTTATGTTTGCTTTTACCTCTACTTAAATGCTTTTGGGCAGCTCCCCCTGCCACCACTCTTTAAACAGCAAAGCATTACTCACTCCTTGTTGATGGGCTGAAAACCCAACCTGGCAGTTGTTTCTGTATGATTTGGTACAGAAATCTCTCATGTATTCTGGGAGAACCAGGATTTTTCTCTTAGGGCATGTCTACACAATAGGTGTAGAGGGAGGGAGGGGGGAACGATCCCAGATTTACCTGTTTCCAGGATCGTCCCTGGCCATCTAAACCAGAAGCACAAAATCCCAGAAGGGAAAAGGGGCATTTTTTATATAAAAAAGACAGGAGCTGAAGTGCACTAAGTAAAAAGAAAAACACTCCCGACTCTGCTCCCCCACAATGTCCCTGGACTACCCCCAGTCCAGCTCCTTCCCTCTGCTGACCCCCCACTACTCATGGGGAGGAGGGAAGAAGACGGGATGGGTGCCCACACCACCCATGGTCCTTGGGATTGTCCTGGGATTGTGGGAAAAACTGGGGGGAAAGTGGTCCCAGAAATCCCAGGGAAATGGAGGGATCATCCCTGCCTGCTCCTGGGATCCCCTGTGTGTTATGTGGAAGCACAGGGGTGGTCCAGGGACGATCCAGGGATGATCCTGGGGAAAAGGCATGGGGTAGACATGCCCCTAATCTGCATTTTCCCAGAGCTCAGTGTTAAGTGGGTGTTATTTCTATACTATGCTACTTACAGTGCAACCTTAGGAGCTTGTTAACAAGCATGACAGCATGAAGCTATTTGTGCCACAGTGTAAGGGCTGGAGGCCAAGTAGGCCCTGCCCATGGAAGCAGTTGAAATAATCAGCAGCTTAATAGGCAAGAAATTGGAGTCATAAGTGGATGGGTCGGGTTTACTTGAGTGATATGTTGTTCAGGTTAATGGACCAGGATAGACTCAGATGCATTCTGGGAACAGATGGAAACCAACTGGCCCCTTGTATCACCTGCTAAGCTAATAGCTGCAATATCACCTCTGGCCATCTACAGTGGTTGCGCTGAAGCACGTCAGACAGGAAGCCAGCAATTCCTAATTAGGGAGCTGCCTTACTTTGTTTTATTTTAAATGATTTTTAGGTCACCTTTAAGGCTAGAAGTCTCGCAAGGTGACAAGAAGCCTTCTGGGACAGCAGGAAGTATTCCAGGAAAGGCTATTTGTCTAATATCATCTAATCTGACTTGGGAGTGGCTCTCCAAGGTCTCAGAGAGGAGTCTTTCTTATCATGTACAACAGCATTCACCACCCCAGTTTCTCCCAGATGTTTTGGACTACAATGCCTAGCATTCCTGGCTATCGCCATGCTGGCTGGGGCTGATGGCAATTGAAGTCCAAAGCATATGGAATGCACCAGGTTGGGGAAGGCTAAATCTACAATCTAATCCTTTTAACAGCACATGCTAGGGACTGAGCAGGTGATGTTCTGCATGCAAAGCATGTGCTCTAACACGGAGCTTCCCCTCATACTCTTCTGGTTGCAGCAGGTGGTTGGGTCCTGCTACCAGAGTGCTTTGATAAAAAAGATGACTGGCATTCCACCTCATGCAGGCATACCGGTGGCGTTTTCTAAGCAGGCAGCAAAGTTTGGGTCCCAGTTGTCCCCTGTACCACCACTAGGATGCTTGATCTCATGAGCAACTGTGCTGATGATCCTGTGGCTCTGAGGGGCAAGCTGCCAGAAATATTTTCTTCACTTGGAGTCCCTGTCGTGAAGAGTTGGGAAGTTTGGGGCGAAATAATTGAAAATGCTTCCTGCTTTCCTTTCTGAGTGGGCAAGAGTACATGTTGGCCTTTGCTTCCTCCTGCCTAATGCCCTGGGCATTTTGTCAATTTCATAGACAAGATCATATAAGCAGAGAACAGTTGTAGCCTTTTGGCTTGGTCTCCAGCTATGTAGTCAGCAGTATCCAGTTTTTAGTGTTGTTCTGAAGCTAGCTAGCCATGTTCCTTAAAGTCTACGCCATAGCATCCATGCATTCCCTCTTGCTTTGCTTGAAGACGTGCTTTCTGGAATGGTCCTGCAGCATGTAATAAAACAAGTACCTCCCTATTTCACGTACCAGTGCACATTTATGAGTTTAGATGTCTTAGGCCATAGCTAGACCTAAGGTTTATACCTGGATCATCCAGGGGTCAAACCTGTTTATCTAGGTGACACATAGGAGATCCAGTGCTCAGGCAGGAGTGAACCCTGGATGATCCCAGGATAAACCTTAGGTCTAGCTGTGGCCTAAGTAGTTAAAAAAACATAGTTTAGTTCAAAGGTGGGCAATCTTTGGCCCTCTAATGTTGTTGGACTGCTAAGTTTATGGTTTATTTTTCTGAGTCTTACATATTCTCCCCTTTAAACCAATTTATTTTTTAAACGTTTGGTGTGAGAGGGGAAAAAATAGGACTGTTTATAATTATAATGAGCATCGGATTTCCCCTCTCTTTCCCATTACTACATTTATACATTTTAAACTTAAATGAATTGCATATACTTTAATTGCATTTAATTCATAGTTGCAAATTAATTGATTCTGAAATTAATTAGCCTATTTGTTTGTGTAAAGCATTTTTTTTTACTAAATATCATAATTGATAACACAAGTTTCAGTTTCTTTAAAAAATAGTAATGGTTATTTGTAAGAATGCAAGAATGTCTAAGAAGCTGTGTACCTTTGGTATATAAGACTTTGCTCTCTTAGGTGATTATTTAACTCACATATTTTCTACATATTTATGCTCCTGGGGTAAAATCAGATGGATTTTTTTCTGCGTCTGTCAATGAAACCAGGCTTATTCTCCTTTCTCCTGCAGCTCCCTGCCCATCCTTTTGGAATGGGGAATTGGAAGCTATGGGGAGGGGTGGTGGTGGAAAGGGAGACAGAGAAAGTTCCACTGCAGGATTGAACTTCAGTTCATGCAATATTGGATTCTGCCCCTGGGATTTTGGGAGTGGGTAATGGTAGAGTATCTGTAAGTTTCTCTTGGGCAAGATCTACCCTACTGCTTAAAAATGGCTCATAACAATATTGACAACTGTTGGGGACCAGGACACGCTCCATATACAGATTTCAAACCGTTTTCAAAGTGTTATAACCTGCTTGGTGGCATTGTTCTTGCTTAAGGTATGGGGAGGCATACTTGATAAGTTGAGGATGGATAAACAGGGTCAAGAATAGGGTGGGGAATTGTATTTTGTTATTTTATACCATTTTGTGCTGTTTCTTATATTAAAGATGAGATTGCTCTGTTAGAAATGAAGGGGGAAATCACATACAATAGATGTGAAACGCTGCATTAACATGATCACACCTAGGAGACATTTTTGGAATATGAATAAAAAAGTAACCATGCAGTAACCTTGGACTATAACCCTTGTTTAGCCACACATTTTCCTTTCTGTTCCAGGTAAATTGGTTGAAAGCATTATTAAAGACAATATAGAAGCATATAGAAGGATATATAGAAAGGCAGGTCCTGCTGAAGAAGAATCAACATGGCTTCCACAAAGGCAAGTCCTGTCTCACTAATCTTCTAAAAACATTTGAGAGTGTCAACAAACATGTAGATAGTGGTGACCTGGTGGACGTTTACTTGGACTTCCAAATGGCTTTTGATAAAGTCCCTCACCAAAGACTCCTGAACAAACTTAGCAATAATGGAATAAGAGGAAAGGTCCTCTTATGGATCAGTAACTGGTTAAAGAACAGAAAGCAGAGAGTAGGAATAATGGATAAATTCTCCAATGGGGGGAAGTAAATAGTGGGGTCCCACAGGAATCAGCATTGGGACCAATTCTTTTCAACTTGTTTATAAATCATCTGGATTAGGAGTGAGCAGTGAAGTGGCCAAGTTTGCTGATGACACTAAATTATTTAAGGTTGTTAAAACACAAAGGGATTCTGAAGAGTTCCAAAGGGATCTGTCCAAGTTGGGAGAATGGGCATCGAAATGGCAGATGTGGTTCAATGTAAGCAAGTGTAAGGTGATGCATGTTAGTGCAAACCCCTCCCCCCCCCAACTTCAAGTATAACCAAATGGGATCTGAGCAGATGGTGACCAAACAAAAAAGTAATCTCGGGGTTGTGGTGGACAGCTCGATGGAAATGTCAACCCATTGCATGGCAGATGTAAAGAAGGTAAACTCCATGTTAGGCATTATAAGAAAAGGAATTGAGAATAAAACTGCCAGTATCACGCTGCCCTTATACAAACCTATGGTGTGACCACGCTTAGAATTCTGTGTACAGTTTTGGTCACCACACCTAAAAAAGATATAGCGTTTGGAAAAAGTGCAGAACAGGGCAACTAAAATTATTAACGGGCTGGAGCATCTCCCCTATGAGGGAAGATTACAACAGCTGGGATTGTTTAGCCATTACATGAGGCAGTAAACCTGTGTGCTGGGGATCATGGGTGGGAGGGTGCTGTTGCACCATGTCCTGCTTTGCTGGTCCCTGGTCGGCCACTGTGTGAACAGAGTGCTGGACTAGGTGGACCCTCGGTCTGATCCAGCATGATACTTCTTATGTTCTTATGTTCCCTTTCTTCACTCCCCATCTCTTCTTTGGTTTTTAATAATCCCTTTTATTTCTTCCTTAATTTTCCAATAATAATAATAATAATAATAATAATAATAATAATAATAATAATAATAATAGAAGAGGCATTGGGCTAGGGCAGTCTAGAGGGGCATGTGTGATCAATGAGAAGGATAGGGTACATTGGATCTGTATGTTTTAGGGTTTATAATTGTTGTCTTATTGTATTGCCATTTTGAAAATCAATGCAATTTGCAAATAGGAAAAAAAAATGGAATGTTTTGTGAGAGTACGGGAATGAATCAATTCTGTATAGACTGATTGATTAAAAAGCAGGTGGGGGTGGGGAGAAGGCTAGATAATATGTTGTCATTGTTGCTGATGACATTTATTTTGTTTTGTACATATTCCTGACAGTCAAAGAGAGGTAAGGGTCGTTTGGAGAAAGGCAGAGCATCCCTCAAGTCCTTTCCCTTGAACTACCAATGTAGTTTCCCACTTCTTGAGAGCGACGTGTGCCCCATTAAACTCCACAACCCTTTCTGGATTTTTACTGATCTGTCCAGTGTGTCTGTATTTTCGTACACTGGAAGCTATCCTGAGGCTATGGGGTTAGTGGGGAATAAATTACTCCTGTGATCATTATTAATAAAATAGTGATTGCAAATTCATCCAATCTAAGTACAGATGAGGAGGACAAATTAAGTTATTTCATAGGAAGTAGATTAAGACACAAAAGGTTTTATTTTAAATAAAATAAATAGGAGGAAATAGTTCAGGATTTGTGTGATGATTATTTTCTATGGTTACCTGCCCTCTCTATTAGAACTAGTGTTGCATTTTCTGGCAGGTTCAGGAAGGCATTTTACTCTGCAAAAACAACTAGCTCTTTTCCTGTCTATGATTACTTGTAATTATGCTCTCCCTGCTATTATTCTAATAGGCTGTCAGACGGCACAGAGGAGGCGTTTGGAATATAAGGCTGCTTTTATGGATGGACTGCTGGAACACTTAATATAGCTCTATTTTTGAATTATCAGATTCTATCCTTTTGAAGTCTGTGTTAGTGGAACTCCTATTTATGAGATGTGCTGTGCTTAAAGGTTTGCTATTGATGAAGAGGTCCAACAGAGGCCTTTATCGTAAGTACCGTAGCATTCTCCCTGAGAAATAAATAGCCTTGCTAAAAGGTATGTTGTGTACCAAGGTTGCAAATTACCAGCCAAGTACCTTATAACTGTATACTTCAAAAATACTACTGGGCTTCTTGCTTATTCCCTCTGTTCTGCAAAATGAGCAACATTTTTAAAGACAAAAGAAATCTATTTGCCATCAGTATATACTGGGGATAATGAAGAAGAACAATACAACAAAGACCACTTCTTTGTTAATACCTATATCTATAAGTTAGTATTAAAAAATACTTCCAGGCCCATTAACCAATGCCTGATTCAAGACTGGGCATGTTTTTTTTATCCTTTCCATTTGAAAAATATATATGACATACAGTAGGTCAGTCATTTAGCGGAGAAATTCCTTAAGTATCAAGGCAGCTGACACAAAGATCTCTGGACCAATATTTGAAAGAGCCCTGCACTTTATTTGTCAGATTATAAAGCAGGCGACCAAAGTGAAAAATTCAATATCATTGGTGATTGTTTAACATAAAAAGCTTCTTCTGGGTATGCAATTTCTCACCTTCCCAATTATAAATGTATGGGAATATTGATGGTCTGCTGACCATTGGGTATGGTCAGCAGACTGAGGTGAGCCAGGAATTGGGAACAAAGAGCCAAGGGATGAAGCCAGAGGTCAGGATGGAAGAGGAAGTTAGAACTGAAGGTCAAACCTGACTTGAAGAGCAAGTCAGAAATGTGTAGGAATGTATGAAAAATTCGCTCCAATACATTTTTGACCAAGATTTACCCAATTCGCTCCTGCCAGAACTGAACACAGACTCAAATGCAATCTGTGGTCAAAGTCTGCACATTTTTGAACTTGCAGTGTGATTCACAGAGCAACAATGACACAAGTTTGGAAAATGCGTACATTTAAAAAATGTGCATGATGCCTACGTTTGAAACATGCACAAGCCCACTTTAATCAATGCAAGAAAAATACCTACAATTGGAAAAATGTGCATGAAAATGTGCCTGATTTTTTGTGCAAAATTAAAAAAAGAATAAGCTGTCAGTCTGATATGGACACAGGTTGGGACACGCTTTGAGTTTTGCTGATTTGCACACCCCTATGACTTCGGAGCAAGCCAGATATTAGAACCAAATGATATGGGAACACAGCAGAGTCCAGGAAGACCTTGCTTCTTGAGCAAGGTGTAACTGGAAGAGGATGCCTTCTTATGGGCCTGCCTATCCTGGAGGATCCAATGAACAGCCTAGGTAGGCAGGGTTAATCCAGGGTTTGAGGATACCCAGGTGCCTAGGCAAATGCTTCAACTTGCAATTCAGTGGCTCACCATGTGGGGCAGCAGCACACAGACCCAAAGATTCCCAAGTGGAGCCCCATCATGCCTGACAGAAAACAAATCTATAAATTACTGAGGACATCATCCAGCTGCCCACTGCGTTCTACCTCTCTCTTCTTGCGGTCATAGCCCTGTACTAGGCTGTTCCCTGCCACTGCACTTCCTCCTAGTGGACAGCTCTCTTACAAGTAGAAGACGGTTCTCATGGGAGTGTAATACGTTCTAAAGGAACCAACTGGACTGGACTCTAGCATTTTCTCCTCTTTTGCACTATGATTAAAGTTGTTGTTGTTGCTGTTATTATTATTATTTTACTAAATGCTTATCTTCATCAGGGTGGATAAAAACCATTTCAAACAAACAACCCCTATTACTCTTATTAAAATCTGATCCCCCCCATTTTTAAAACCTTAAATTGGATTTTATTTTATTTTTAAACCCAGTTATATGGGCAAGGCAATCCTGAAGTGGTGGTAGGGAGATTCCACGGAAGAGAACCCATTACTTCCTATGCCAGGGATAGGGAACATGCAACCCCGGACATGAAGTGAAGGCCTCCAGCTGCTGCCATCTTCATTTCATGAATGCCTTTGGGTTACACATGGGGATCAGAGATATTTTTAGGAAATGAAGATGATTCTTTCCTCTGCGGCATGTTCAACCACCAAGAAATAGAAGAGAAAAAAGAAAAAGGAATTCCTGTCACTTCTGTCTGGTAAATTGGGGGCCTTAAGAGAGCAGGGGGGTGGGTAGGGAGCACAGTGGTAAGCCAGCTGGGGGGAAGGGGTCAAGAAAGCCGGAGGGGAGAGGAAGTGGGGGACAGAATAAGAGTTTGTCTTCTGTGAAACAGGTTTCTGGAAGGTTACTTGATCTTTGTAACTAGCCATACCTTAAATGGCAGCCATTTTGTGGTGGTTTGCAGGACAGTTTCTCAAACTGAGAAATGTGCCCACAGCCCCCCAAGGGTTTCCAACGCTTGTCCTAAGTCTTGCTGGCTTGTGAAAAGTGTGGGGCTGGTTAGATTTTCCATCCCCCTCCCTTACTTAGTCTTGATATGAAAGGGAGAAGGAAATAAATACACCAGTTACAGACTCAAACAAATTCTTACTTTTTTGTGCTTAGTGATATCTACCCTGATATCTTTCCAAAGCACATTGTTATTTTACTCTCGTTCTTCCTCATAGCAAGCCGTAAAGTAGGTCACTATTTTGGCCCATTTTATAGGTGTGGGGACTAAGCCTCAGAGAGGATGCATTTATCATCCATTAAGTTTCATGACTCTCTATTCCAAGAATTACACATTCAGAGATCATGGCTTTGAACTAGCAGAATGACCACTTGCTCAAGAGGTGTCCCAAATTTCTGCTGATTCTCCCTTTCAGGCACAGCTCTTCATTCCCCCAAGCCTCATCAGTGTCTTTTTATGGGGCTGAGGTGGTGATGGTTCTGTAGCAAGAAGGTGGAGGCAGCAGAGCTCCACTCCTGGTGGTCAGAATCCAAACGGATCACATGCGTACGAAACAGAGCAAGTGGTTTTAGAATGCTTCAAACTGTGTCAATCAATACATGCAGGAAAAGTGCATGTAAACAGCCCAGTTTAGACTGCCCCACTGTAGACTGCAGGTGTGGGATCACATCTCTGAATCCTCCCCCCTCATGAAAAAAGCTAGCACACGAGGAAGAACTTCTCCCTGAACATGCTAGCTCTCCATGGCTTAAGAATTTTTGATGTGGTAGGAACTATATAATGAGATGTCTTGCTGGCATTCTGAAGGGGGGCGACCCCAAAGCTGACTCAAGTGTTTTTTCAGCTGCAACTCTCCGTCCCAATCCGCTTTTCCTCTTATGGGAGTTCCAAGTGTTGTGTTTACCATCCCAAACCTGTGTTCGGAACTCCGTAGGGGAAATGCTTCTTGTCAAAGGGGAGCTGCACAAGAAAAGCAATGGGGAGGGGAAGGGCTAAGCATCTCCTTTACAAATCCAAAGCTGATTTGATTTAGAAGAAAGGGATGTCAGGGTTTGTTTGTTATTAAAAAAAAACTGGGAGACTGACTTGCTGCAAAGCAAAGTATTGTCCTTCAGTGCCATCCTTATTTGACACAAAACAGTGGTTTTGTGTTTTGGAAATCAGACCCCACCTCTCTGCCTTAGATTTAGGTTTTTGCACAAGTTACTTTTCTTTGGCTTCTGGGATATGAGTGTTCTTACCCACCATGGTAGCCATTTTATATATGGGCAAGTTGCCCCTATGACAGCCATTTTATGAGAGCACCCATGACACACTATCAAAATTCCAAATGTGCCCACCAAACTTAAAAGGTCGAGGTCCCCTGATTTTCTATATCTGCATGCAAACTCATAACAGAAAGTTGTCTGGGTGGGTTTTGTTACAGGCATTTATGTGTAGCATAATGGATGGCTCTTTCATGGCCACAGTGTGGAGCACTACCGCAGAGAAAGGCTTCCGGGTAGGCCCTGTAACATTTAAATTGGCTTCTGTGTGGGGCTTTAACAGGGGTCAGAGTCCTCCTTGGTCTTCTACGAAGTTACAGGTATAAAAAGAGAATAGGTATAAATAAGACAGATTAACAAAAAATGTTCCTTGATTGGGATTTATAGTTTAGCTTCACAAAATAATGGTAAACCAGTCATTATTTTACAGTATTTATCTGATTTTTTTTCTCCCTCTGCAACCTTAATGCGCCAGGACCTTTACTTTGCTCTCCACATCTCATTCATTCTTACCCATATATTTTATTTTTACTGATAGGTTTCCCCTTAAGCCTGTCTATTTGCTAGTACATTTGACAGATGACAGCTACTCTTTGGAATGTTTGATGGCATTTGTACGGCTATGATGCCAGGAGCGTTCTAAGCGCTGGTGTTGCATATTTATTGATCTCCATATTCCCAATAATCTCATGCACGTCACATTTGACAACATTATGTGGCGAGGTCAGCTAGATGGGGCTAATTAAACTGCTTCAAAGATGGATGTTGTTTTCCACAACATTAACCTTGCAAATAGCTGCCACTACCGCATTTCACTATGGGGCTTGGGTTTTGAGAACCTCCTTTTCGTTTTTTGTTTTGTTTTGTTTGTTAAGTTTGTTGATACTTACATTAAACAAAACCTGAAGCCATTAAACCTCAGTATTCATATACAATAGAAAACATGGCCGACATGGCATCATTCCAAATGAAAATCTTATTAGTGGCATACGGCGCTTGTGGCGAAGACTCGAGCAAACGGAAAATTGGTTTGGCTGTCGAGAGTGGTTGACAGATTAGCAAAAGATGATGTAAAAGGGATGAATGGGCAACAGCTGAATTCGGGAGGATTAAACGGGCAAATAGAAAACCCTGATGTAATCAGAAAAAAAGTGTTGTGCTTTCATATTTTAACACAGTAATGCTATTGACGCCCAATGCTTATTGCACTCAGGACAGTATGAAATTTTGACTCTCATATATATATATATATATATATATATATATATATATATATATATCATAACTTGTCTAATGCTACAAGAAAGAAGTGAATTGCCCAGGAAGTCCCTGGAAGTTCTTTTCTCTTTATACATATATATATATATATATATATATATATATATATATATATATGGTTATGGCGATTTAAATATTTAATTAGAGGCTTTCTGCCTTCATTCCAATGGCATTTCAAGCACAGAATTCTCAGGGTACTGAAAATGATCCTAGGAGACCTCTTTGCCACACTGCGCTGTTTCACAACAGTTATAGTAACTCTTTCTTGATGTCACACTGCCTTTTTTGTAATGTAAATTTCAGCATCTACTTAGGATACACAATTCCAGATATGATTTTGATAGGCAAGCAATTTAGAAAATGCTTGTGTTGCCCTTTGAGCTATAGAGTGCTGCATATTTTTACAGGGCCCATTGGGACCTTGGTACTTTCCAAGCCAACAGGAGTCGGGGCAGGGAAGGAAAGACAAAAAGGCATCCTTGCTGGAAATGCATGTTGAATGTTCTTAAAGTGTGTGCCATATATTTTGCTGAACATATCCTCAGGTTGTGGTTTCTCAAGTCCAGCAGAACAGTATCTTCCACCTTGGGGAATCAAGTACTACTGAATGCATGCAAAGATGCTAAAAATAGAGTGGGCAACATGCCCCCAATGCTCAGGTTAGCAGAGCTGAGTCTTGGTCAAAACATGCTGAGTAGAAAACAGCCCTTTTAAACTACCCAGGTAATGAAGGAGGGATCTATAGAAAAGAATGGGTAATTCTAGGGAATTCTTGAATACACGGCCTTCAATTTATAAAAATGGGGAGCAACTATTTGTCTGGGTGCTTCTATGCTTTTCATGTTTTATTTGGGGGAAACTGCAGCAATTAAAATATTACATTTAAAAAAAAAGAAAGTTATTGTATACTGTGAGATTAGATTTTAAAGGGGGAAAGTAAAATGAATATATCCCCATAATTTGTAGACTAAGTTGCTGTGCTACATTATAGTCCTGTTCTAACTTTGAAAGGGCCGCTCAAAACTCTAGCCCTGAAGAGGCTGCTCGAAACCACAGCTGCTTTGAATACTCACTTCTGTCTACACTGATTGGCAGCTTTCCCAACCCTACATGCAAGAGGTCCTCAATCACTGGCATTTGCAGGTAGGGCTAATGAAGCTGCCAGTCAGTGCAGACAGCACTGAGCTACCGAGATCATAGCCTTGGTACAAATGCGACATACATAGGCTTGATATAAGGCAACTTTCTAGGTTCCTACCTACAGAAGGAGAATCAAAGGCTTCATTCACATTTCCTAGTCCCAGTTTGCATGCACTAGACTTGTATAGGAAACAGGCACAGGTTCCTAGTCAAGTAAAGGCAGGCACAAGACTCAGGCACATGTGGGTGTGCATGGGCCTCCACAGGGTTTAGGGTCAGGGGCTAGCTCACCTGTACTGATTTTACTGCCTATGCGGAGAGAAAAATAAATTTCAGTACTTTTTCAGTAGCATTGAGATGGGGTTGGGGAAATGCTCCTGCACAATGTAGAAGTGCAGTGGTGCAGCTTGGCAATTTCAGGCCCTGGACTTCATGATCTTATGAAGGCCCCCTTTTAGATGCCACAAGTTGTGAAGTTGTGAAGCAAACAACTAACATTTCTCCCTGCCATTCCATAATTTACTATTGCTTCTATATTTCTAATGTTACAACAGCAACAAGAACACAACTATTTGCCAACCCTAATAAAGAAAATACTCAGAGCATGTGCAGTTTTGCATTTTAAACTCACTTAAACCCATGGGAAATGTACAAGAAAATGTACATTTTGAGAGGATTTGTGCATTTGGGGAGGCGACTTGCACATTTTCACAAGCATGAATTTGTGCAAATTGGAAAAAAATCTGATTCCGACAATGAGCGGATGATGGAACAAAAGGCACCTGACAATCCATGAAATGCAAATGGAATGGATTTTACAAAACCTGTACATCCCTACTCAGAAGTTAGGCCCACTGAGTTCACTGGGACTTACTCGCAAGTATGTCTGTATAGCATTGCAGCCATGTTGAGGCGGCAGTAGATTGCAGAAGGACAGGATAGGTAGTACGACATTTTAGCTGTTGTTAGGCAAGCTTTTAATACGTGTATTTCTAAATTTTCTTCTTCGTTATTATTAGTAATAATTATTTTCTAGATGTTGTACACAAGTTAAAGTCAACAATACAATTCCTGCCTGCAGCTTACAAATAGAAATGATACAAAAGGAAAAAAGTGGTGGGGAAAGAATAGGGAGGAGAGCAAATTTGGGCACTCATTCTTCCTAAGGTTACATAAAAAATAATAAATGTATTTAAAGGAAATGGTGACCGACTGAAAGCTCAGGGCGGGGGAGGGGGGGATGGAGAAAAAGACAGAAAATTTCCATTCACCAAGTGTTACAAGTTAGGGGTGTGCACGGACCCCCCGCTCCGCTTCACTTGCAGATCCGCCATTTTCCGGATTGGGCCGCTCTGCCCCGCCCCCGCTCCGCCCACTTCCGCTCCGCTCCGCTCCGCTCGGAGCTCCGGATCCGGATCCGGAGCTCCGTTTCCCCCCCCCATAGGCTTGCATTGAAAGCTAAAAAATTATACAACTTTTTTTCTGTTCAAGTTAGAAACCTCATGTTTGGCACCATGACACCTCATGGGGATATACACACGCACGCCAAGTTTCAAAGCAATCCCATCATTCCCTGATTTTTGGGGAATTTTTGAAAATCGGGCACCCCACACACAACATCCCTGCGAGGGGAGGAGGGAGGGAAGGCAGGCAGGCATGCAGCTGGCATTTCTGGGGGCATAAGGAAGTGAGCCAAGGATAAGCCAGTAATGCATATAAAATGGAATAAATCAATCAATAAACAAAGGAGGGGTGGAATTAAAAGCAGCAGTGTTGCTCAATAAACAGCAAGAAGAATTTTTTTAAAAAGGCTATATCTGTCTTTTACCAGCAATAGGGGGACGTGCCCGGGGGAGGGGGAAGTAGCTGCCAGTTCAAGACAGCCACCAACAGCTCTGAGAAGAAGTAAAACGCTCACTTCAACTCATAACAGGCATTGCTCCACCACTGAAAAGTGACCATTCACTTCAACTCATGATAGGCATTGCTCCACTGTTTTACTCTCTTTGGAAGGCTCTAATGGCCTTCCAGTGCAGGAGAGAGTGGGGGCACGTCCACGATGAGATGCCCTAGGGGAGCTCATCCCCTTGCACCACATCTATTCAGTTGTTCACCAAGGTTAGGGTGGGGAGCAGTGCTGTGTTTCTATCTCTTATTCTTGGCTTAGTATATGATTTCAGGTTGTGTTTGTGCATTTGGTGGGGCTACTGTGTTAAAAAACACGGGGAAAAGCCCGTTCAGATGAAGAAAGAGAAGTTTCCCAGAATCCCAAGTTACCTGTTTTGCCTATGCCCTCCTCCAACTTTGGGATCATCATGACCGGGAGCTGACTCTGCCCCTCAGCCCTTTGAAAAAGGTATTTTTCCCGCCGATTTTTAAAAAACTTCTAGCGCGCGACCCGTACGATGCAGAAAGTTGCAAAATGACCCCCATCCACGACTCTCTGTGCACAAGAATTTTCAGAATGATAGCTTAACCCCCCCCCAGTTATCCCCGATTCTTTCCCTCAATGCAATCCTAAGCCGAAAAGCCGAAAACGCCGTTTGAGCCGCGCGGTTGACCCGATTTTCACAAAAATATAGCACGCGACCCAGACAACGCAGAGAGGTGAGAGTGGTCTCAAAATGACCCCCATCCACGACTCTCTGAGCACAAGAATTTCTAGAACGATAGCTTCAAAAACAACCTAGTTATGCGCGATTATTTGCCGCAATGCAATCCTATGGCAAAATGTTTTCAAGATGGCGACCGGAGCGCTCCGCCTGAACTCGGAGCTCCGAAAAATGGCCGCTTCTCTTCGCCTTGCTTCTAGGGGGTCCGCGGTCCGCTCCTACTCCGCCTCTGGTTAAGGCGGAGCAGGCCAATCCGCTACTGCTTCTACGCTCCTAATCGGAGCGGATCACACCCCTATTACAAGTTAACTGTTGCCATTGCTGTGACTATTCCAACTAAGTCATACAGATAAAAAATTGATTCAGCTAGTAGTCTGGTTGAGTTAATTTGCTGTGATTTATGAATAAGTAGTAGCAGGAATTATTTTGAATTGGGTGCCCTCCGTATTAACCACTGGAGTAATCCCTACCACGTGTTGACATACCAATTCTGAATTCAGGAACTTGTGTGGTTATGTTAGGGCACTTATTGTTAGTGCTCTGCCAAAAATCTGTCCTCTAATTTTATGAAAATGTTATTCTCCTGCAAAACAGGTTTCTGTTTTTCTGTCTTATTCTCAGGACACTTTAGAATTTCTTTTGGTGGTGTTTTGGAGCTTACCTTATCTTTATGAGGTGGCCAAGTCTGGTGTGCTTGCTTTTTCTATTCTCTTTTCTTTCAGCCCATGTTCCCTGAACTGAAAAAGCCCCATGGGAGGAGTTACCTTCTCCTAGATTTTAACTGAAGCACAAGAAGCCAGGGTGGTTGCGTGAAAGATGATTGTACCGTGGAAGACAGGACTGACACACATAGCTTGGCCACCTTGTTACTAAAGTAAGCACAAGAACCCTACACGCCACCCATGACAATTTCAACAAAACATTGAATGAAAATGTTTGAAAAAATGTGGAAGAAATTTCTGGCACAGAACTAGTTATCATAGATCCAGATCAGGGATGGGGAATCCCTGTTCCATGGAGATTAGGCTATTATTATGGATCATGTTCTTGTTCTCAGACTCTACTGTTGTTTCATGGTGTCGTATGATGTTTTTATGGAATGGTATGTTTTTGACTTCAGTGATGTCAGATGGAAAAGCAAACTGGTTCCAAAGGTGTAATTCCACTGATGGAACTGCTTATGCCAAAGGAATTGGAAGGGGTTTGTGATTTGCCCTCCTACTGCAGCTCCCTGCACACCCTCTAAACAGGTTTTCAGGCTGCACTGCAGTGGGAGAAGAGAGAGGGACAAAGTCCTATTTCACTAGTAGACCCTCACCAGGGGTAAAGCTAGATTTAACCCATTCAGTTTTATATACTGGAAGCCATTTTGTGAGGGCATGTTCCTAAAAGGTGGACTAGAAACATCTCTTAAATAAATAAATAACTAAATAAAAACAATCAAACATTTCTTCTAAAAAAAGAAAAATGAAAATGCATTTGAAATTATATGTTATATAAATCCTCTGTTTTTATAAAGAGCCAAACTGTAGTAGGCAGACATTTTTCTTTTTTTTCTTTTAAAAAAGCCATATTTAGCTTTCACATAAGAGGTTTATAAGCACAGCAAGAAAGTTGATAGGGGTAAGGTGGCCAGATGCAAAAGAGGACATGGCTTTTGCACCTTTACAATTGTGTGAAAGAAGGAATTTTAGCAGGTGTAGCTTATATAACAAGATACACACCTGCTGAAATTCTCTCTTCTGCTCACCTGTAAAGGTGCAGGAGCTCTGCCCTCTTTCATCACACCACCCTAGGTAGGGGTTGTTAGTCAAAGTAACTGAAGCGGGAGTCTTTCTATTGCATTCAGTCTATTTTGGTTTGGTTTTCAACAAACAACAACCTAATGCAATTGGAGTAGAGTGTGGTGGATGCGCTGATAATTTCTGTAGCCAAAATATATGTCTGAGTAAAAGAGCCCTTTTTAATTGGAGTTGAATGTTGTAAAGTATGTTTAAATTAATGCTACCTAGGATAGTCTTAACATAGTCACTAGCAAATTACATGAATGGATGTTACTATAGCAACTTCCCAACATCATGGTGCTTATTCTGCCTTTGGGATATAGAGCATTTTCTTCAAGACTTATTAGAAGAGAAAGAAAACAGTATTGTTTAAGGTTACAGTTAAGTTGCATTCTAGGTTTAGCAGATCCAAGTTGGAAAGTAAATACCAAGAAAAGAAAATGAAAATGCACACACAAATAAAAAAATAAATAGGAAGCTGTAATACTGATGCCGATTTACATAAGAAGCCTCCTCCCCATTGAAATGATATTTTATTTCATGGTTTATTAAACAGTCACAATCACTCAGTGAATACCACAAAATGTCATTTTGTATAGATAATATTTAATAATACAAGTTCTACTGGAAAATCTATCATTAATTAAATAATACAGTACCATCAGCGTGCACAGTGCTATACAGAGTACATACCTACCATTTCCACAATGGATTCTGCTGACACTTCTAGTGTGTAGTACTCTTGAATGTCAGAAATGGAGTGCAATTGGAAGGTAAGGCTGGATCTGAGATACTCAGTTTGCTTTTCCATCTGAACAGACGATGACAACTGTGTGGGCAGTAGGAAGGAGGTACGGACCCTCAAGCTTTAGATGTTTTTTCTAAAAGTTTTTAAATTGTTTTAAAGTTTTAATTCAAGCTGCCTTGGGGCATTTATTATATCCACTCCAGCAGCCAATATAGTAAATGGTTCGGATATACGATTAAAAGTAACAACCCCCCCACCCCACCTTGAAACCAGGAGGAAAAAAACTAGGCACAATCATTTAATACAATAATTACCCAAAATGCAAAAAAAAAAAAAAAAAAAAAGCAACAAAAAACCCCTACCATACCCTCAAACTCAAATGTCCAACCTGCCCTCTCACCACAGGTTATTACAGGAGGAGAAAAAGGGAAGGCAGCCAATAAAACTCTCTTGCCAAACACAACTAACACTACCTTTATAGCCCATACTGGAGCACACCCAGAAGGTGCTGATGACAGTTCCTCCTGGTTGCAGGGCGGGCACAATCGTCTCAGCCACTTACCAGGTATAAACTCGGTGGGGAAGATGGCATAGTCCTTCAACCCACTCCTCTGCTGTCATTGCTGCTCAATGGTGGGAAAAGTTATACCTCATGAAATTCTTCCTTCTGAGCCAGTAAATGTGCCATGCCCTATATAGAAATCTTATTTGTTTGGAGGCAACTGCCAAAACCCTCTTCCCTTTTGGTTCTGGTTTACTACACCACAGTAGGAAAGTGCCTGAGAATGCGAGAGCCCACTTGAATCCTGTCAGATGTTGAAGGAACATGTGAAGGAGTTTATTTATTAAAACATTTGTATCCCACCCTATATCATTGAGATCTCAGGGCTCTGTACAGATAAAATCAGTTCACCAGTATAAAACAATAATTTACACAGCTAAAAACGTATTAAACCATTAATCAAGCTAAAACCAGTAGAAAATTTTAAAAAGTGATAAAAACAATTAAAACTAGCTTTAGGCAAATTTAGCCCTCAAAGGCTTTTTAATAAAAAGCCACGTTTAACTTGGTGCTGAAATGAAGCCAGCGACAGTGCCAGTCAGGCCTCCAAGGGGAAGGCAATCCACAACTTGAGAGCCAAAACAGAGTTGTGAGGTTGTACTGCATAGGCCAACCTCACTGCATACATATCCCCCACTGACTTTGCTTTGGGAGCCATGTAAAGGAGCCGTATACACCACAAATGAACACACATAGTGCTTGATGTGTGTAAATCTGTATGCACAAAGGGTCCATTTTCACACAGCCAATGAGGGATGACTCACAGTTAAGGGCCAGCTCGTAATGGTTTTAATGTGTGAAGAAGTTCATCTACCCGTCACCCCTTAATTGCTACGCAGTCCCATATTTTTTTTAGCCCTAACCCGGCTATGAGGTGTAAGATGAGGAAAAGATGAATGAAGCCCACCACACAGAAGACATTTGGAGACTGGGCTTCTTGAGTGTAAGTAGGAAGGGAGAGCTCTGTATGATTTACTGGGAGGATCTTGAATATTGGTGTGCTTCTCCAGGCTGTATTCTAGATTTGGCCACCAACCGTTCTTCTTTCTATTGGTAATGAAGGATCAGATAACAGGTAGTCTGACACAAATATTTTTTTCCCCAGTTGAAGCTGGCCCGCCTCCTAGTTTGGGAGCAGGACCAGAACTATGTGGCAACCTAGTGCTGGTAGATTATAATCTAGGTGTAAATCTAACAGAACTCATTTGTTTGTAGAGTACCCTTTTAGTGCAGTCTTGGTGGAAGAGTGCACTTCCAGTGGTGGCCCAAATTGTGGATACTTTTTGAAATTTTCATGTTTTGCAACTTTGCATGCTTATAGAAAATGTTCTGTTTCACAAAATTCAAATGTTTATATTTCAATTGAAAAACCTGATTCACGTAATACAACAATCCTGCTTCTTTTCCTGGGTGTCGAATCAACTCTTTTCTTTGGTGCCATTGCTCTATTTATGATGTACATACATATGCTTTTAATTTGAGAAATATTCACACAAATATTCACACAAATATTCACACAATCTCGA
The DNA here is from genome assembly GCF_023053635.1 of Elgaria multicarinata webbii. Taxonomy (NCBI): domain Eukaryota; kingdom Metazoa; phylum Chordata; class Lepidosauria; order Squamata; family Anguidae; genus Elgaria; species Elgaria multicarinata. The sequence goes on from NC_086178.1 coordinate 72,642,303, forward strand.
ATTGCGCTTCAGTTACAGAACAAACAGCAAAATTGACTTTCCCCAACTTGAAACATGATATATCACAGCTACTGCCATGTGATTGGTCCCCAGAACAAGGACTGCGATTGGCCAGTAGGGTTTGCAATTCCAATCCGCTTCTTCACTCAATCACACCTGTGTTTGTTTTTAGACTAAAGTAAGCATAACTTTTTTGTACTGCAGATATTTGCATTCTGTGTTTTGTATTGAATTCAGCGTTAAATTCTCTTTCAATTGTTATATAAACATTTGAATTTCGTGAAATGCAGTAAACCCACTGCATGGCTGCTTGATACACAGATCTTTAGCTGGTGAAGCTCTTCCAGGCATGGCAATAGGAAAAGTTTCTGATCTGCACTCTGGCACTGAAAACAACTTTTGGAGCCAAGTCTTGGTGAATTCTTCCAGCACAGTGAAAGCCCTGATTCTAACCAATTCATCTGCCACTCAAGTAACATTGTCTTCAGCAGAATCAAGTGGCATGTCAATACAGCATAACAGAGTGGGGCTTCACTGGCAAATGAATCCTGCTTTTTTTCTGTTATTGCTGTGTTGTATTTTAATGCATTTGTTTCATTAATGTTTTAATAAATTTTAATAATATTTTATTTATGATCATAAACCACCTTTTCTTGGTAGAAAATCAAATCATAAGATAATAAAGTAATAAACTAGGCAGTGATATCTCTCTGATATTTTATTTTCTCTGTTCTTTGTTTACACAGAATTTTTTCTCAGCTTTTCTTGTTGCCAGATCCTAGCTGGGAGACAAGTGACATGCATTCCAACTTTCTCCCTCATTTCGGAACTTGCCCAGTTTGCTTCAAGTGGACACACTTATTGTCAACGCTTCCTCATATCAATACATTGAAGCCAGAATTTTGGCAGTTACTTATTGTTAAGGGGAATCATTCAAATTATGGTGGAAAGTTCTGTCCTGACGCTTAACTTTCTATACATCTATATTTTGCTTCATCCCTAAACCAAGACTGTGCACCTTAACTTTGCATCCATAAACAGCTTGGCAAGTTTGCTACTTTGTGCGTAGGTGTGGCTGTATAAAGTACCATATAAGAATGGTCCAATGGTAGCAATGTTTTGAGGTCTACCACCTAGAGTCCTAGACCCTATATATTGCTTCATGCAGATGATGCACAATCAATTTAGGGCTTAGGACTAGTCACATGAAATGGATATATGGAGCAGTTCCATACACAGAGGTATTGTCAAAAACTACAACTTTTTTTTTTTTAGTTGCTGGGAGCTCTGTGTAGGTAGCAATTGCATTAAGCAGTTCTTAAGTTCAGGGGTTAAAGGCCTTCATAATTTATAGAATGCCTCAAAAAGGCAAACTATTTTTTTTTGCCATGTTAAACTGTGGTTAGCATGTCAGAACAGCACCCTAGGTTAATGAGTGGCAAGTTTAAACACTGGTTGAAGAAGATGGTTTTAAATATAGAATAGGATTTGTTTTTAATGCCTGTGGCTTTTCCAGGCCTTCTGCATCTGAAGGTCTTCAGCTGATGGAAAGCTTTTCATTTCACATTTTGGCCTCCACCACAGGTGATAAACAAAGGTTTCCCATTGCTAAGGCTTGGGTCAGTTGTACAGCCTCAACGTCAATCCCACTGCCCATAATTACGCACACACAAAAAAGGTTACCGAGATCCACGGCTAATTTGCCATCTCTGTTTAGCAGAATTTAATAGCAGGTATTACTGCAGCAGCAGTAATTAAGGACCTTTGTCAATAAGACGGAATAGATGGCCACACTTTGTTGTAATCAGTGGACTCTTGAGAAACCATAGGAGTGAAAACCGATGAGAGGAGCAATCCATTTTGTGAATAACTCGGCAGCTCTCCTTTCCCTCCCCCACTCCCCTCTTGTGAAACCAGCAATGGAATAATAATTCCCCAGGCGATGAAAGTACAGGAATAAAAGTACTTACCCTCCAGCCTATGACTTCTTCTTACTTTCTTTCCTTTTTTTCCCCTTTCCTTTTTTTTAAAAAAACTTTTTATTTACCCTACTGTGCTTTTTATTTGCTTCAGGCTGCATTTGATGAAGTATTGTTTAAACAGCTCTGGAAAGAAAGAAAGAAAGAAAGAAAGGGGTGAAGACCCCCCCCCTCCAACCCTGGATATAGGGAGATGGCAAACAGAAAGAAAGAGGAGGAATTTTAACCAGGTGGATGATATGCATTTGCCTTGAAGGTGGAGGGTGTTCAGTTGATCAATTATTTCCTTTGGGTTTTAAAAAGAAAGAAATGACAGACAAAACACACACACACACACACACAAGTGGGTTTGTGAAGAGGCAGAGAAAAGTCATTTGGAGCTGTCTCTTGCTCACAGTCATTCAGCTGTAAATGGGTTGCTAACAACAAGCGGGAAGTGAACTTGGTGTAGCATTGTAAACTGCCCCCTCCCCCCAACACTAATGTACCCAATGAATGGCTTGGCACAAGACAGAGGGAGAGAGGTAAAGACTATCAGAAGCTGAAGAGAGAGAGAGAGAGAGAGCAGAAAAGAGAGAGGCTGGTATGACACAATTCAAAGAGTGCTTTAAGGTGTACACTCCTCTCAGTAATTGGTGAAGAAGCTGCATTTCACTCACTGATTTCCTGCCTTTTTACAGGTTTTAACAAGCATGATGCTTTTAATAGTAGTTTGAGTACTGGCCCTTTATGAAGCCTCTCTTTTTAAAGCAGCTTTAACTATACCCTTTTCTGCCGGTAATGTCTGAAAAACTTCTACCTTTAATCATTTTGGATCAAGCAGCAAACAAGCAGCTCCCTTTTCTTTTCTTTCTTTTCTTTCTCCCCCCCCTCCCCGCCACGCCACCTTCCAATTACATTCTAGATATTCACTGAACGTTAAAAAAAGAAAAAAGCCCTCAAAACGCACACCGCTATCCATCTACACGGTATTAAATGCAGCTTGGCCATCCACGTGTTGAAATAACTTCAAGGATTTGGCTTCAACCAACAAAAGCCAGGAATATAAAGTTAAAGCTCCGTTTTCCATTGAGAGAAGGCATTGCAGGAACAGGGAAGCAGCTGGCATCTCCCCATATTTTGGGGGTGGTAATGTTAACCAGTGAATCTTTCCCTTTAGCACAGTTTCATTGCAAATCTTCTCTTTTACAGTATGGCTTCCTGGGTTGATTAACCACAACCCCAAAATGCAATATATATGCAGAAGCAGGGGCAAAGGTGGGGAGGGAAACTGGATATGTGGCTGCAGTTTTACTTTCAATGAAAATTTAGCATCACTGTTTGGACTGAATGTAGCAGTTACTGCTGCTTCCTCCTCCTCTATTTTCTTCCTTATTCAGAACCCAGAGTAATTAATTAATTAATCAAACTCCTTAATGTTCAAGAACATTTCTGGAAATTAACTCTTCAGCTATAGCCCCAGGCTATGATCATTTGATGCCTTCTTTGTATGTTCTTTTGCACAAATACAGCAGAATTGCTGGTGCCCCAATGTTGACAATATTCATTGCCTGCATGTTGCCTGCATAGCCACATAACCTTAAGCAAATAGCAGTTTCATTTATCACAAGTTCCATTTATCACAGCTTATATATTTTTTAAAATATATCTATCATAAAGACTTATTATGTGGCCCCTGTTTTCTTGGTAAATTTTCAATGGAGATGAAATCATTTAACTAGTCTCTGCTTAGTTTCTCAGATTTCAAGTGTAATGGACTATGCACCATTGCAGAGATATACAGTGGTTGGCTGAGTTTGGACAACACAATAAGCAACGGGGTGAGGGCGAGGTAAAGAGTCAACCATCCATTGTGTTGCTTATTGTGTCATCTGGGCCAGGGGAACAAACAACTCATGGTGTGCTAATTTCTGGAATTAAGCAATGGAGAAAAAACAACAGGCTGCTCTGTTGCTTATCTGGAGACCTGTTGGTTATGATGTCGTGTGGCGGGCTCTGTTGCTGATTTTCCCGTGTTGCCTGCATTATTTCAGAAGGACATAGACTTCTCCAGCAGGAGTGGCTGAAAGCACCCTGGCCACTCCTTTACAGCTGACAGAACTTGCAATGGCTGATGGGACAGCCCTGGGAGGAGAGAGGGTGGAGCAATGGCCAGCCGGAAGGATGCCGGGAGTTTCAGCTGCATGATGGGACATTATGTTGTGTGGGGAGAACTGGCGAAAGAACGCACAGTGAGTTGCCTATTCCCCCTTTCATTGCCTGAAGTGCCGTCTAAACCCTCACATTGTCTTTCCTCTCTCCCTCCCTCCCATATTTTGCCAAAATACTGTCTCCATTATAATTTATTAAACAATCTACTGGCCCAGCAATACTACGAACCATGGACAGAAACTCTGAAGGTGTACCAACCACCATATCCAAAGTTCTGCCAGGTTCATGCTGGCCCAATGCAAGTGAGGAAGGAGTGGTCTTTTCCTTCCTCCTTTGCTGTTCTGGTTTTCCCCATTTTGAAGGATGATGGGAATTGTGGTAGAAATTTGAACATAGGTTCTTTCTCCTGGAACAGCTTAAACAAAAACTAGAAGCTAGTAGATTAATGTGAAAGTCTCCAACTTTAATGAAAACAACAACAACACAGTAAAGTAATAGCTGAAAATCACAATGCAGATCTCTCCAGCATGATCCAGACTTTTCACTGCTCGTTTTAAGATACTGTTCAAACCATGTCCCCAAACTTGCATAGTAGTCCTCAGATACAAGGTAGTTATGGATGCGTCTTTTGCTGGACCAGTCATTCAAGTGACTACAGGCAGAAATGTTCTATCATCTTTCTTCACTTGGGGGTCAGAGGCCTTCCTAGGATCCCTGTTGCCTAGCAGCAGGTAGTCCATCCCACTACTTACATCTTCTGTTTTTCTTGCAAATCAATGGTGGTGGTGGAGGAGGAGGCTGGTACCAAACTAGTGCTTAAGGTGAATTGTTGAATCAGCAGCAATAATAGGGAATACCATAAGGCTGAGGTAACGGATTTCTGTATATGGTATTAGGGTGCATGAGAAAACTGCCTTGCTGAGACTAACCCTTTTACCCCAACACCGCCGACCTGTACGCTGCCTTGGGTTCCGTCACGAAGGGTTGGCAAGATATTAATTTAATTAATAAAACAACTTTCCTCTGTGGGCTTGGCTAGAGCTGCACTTGATATGTGGTCATCCTCTCTTTCCTATACCTTCTGTCATTTGTTGCCGCTGCCTCGGTCAATTTGTTGGGCCCAGAAGAAGAAAGACAATTTCTATCAGTGGCTTTACCATTTTTAGAGTCCGCATTAATACATGGCCTAAGAGGCCACGGAGTGGCCAGCTTTCCTCAGCAAAGGAAAAATCACTTTGCTCAGAGACATATTGACCCTAGAGCAACTGCAGTTCTTTCCTCATGCTTGACTTGCACATGTTGGCTCTTATAAGAAGGCTTTACAAAAGTGTTATCTCTGATCTAAGATATCAAGCGAACAAAAACAAAAAAATCACACAATAATTTGTCCCCCAGGGTTTGATGGAACATTTACTTTCCAAAATCCATTTAATGGATTTAAATTGAGGCTATTTCAATCACTGTTTTAAGTTATGAATTAAATTATTGTTGGAATCTCCAAGAAACAGGGCCAGTTCAAATTATTGACTTGAATCAAAGTTCTAATGTTCTAATGCACTGAAAAAGTATGCAAATGAATTGATTGGTACTTGGTAGAGCAATTCAGGATGCAATCCTATGCATATTTAGAAGGTTCGACCATGTAACACCTGCTGTGGTCCGCTTGCACTGGCTGCCTGTATGTTTCCAAGCCCAATTCAAGGTGCTGGTTTTGACCTATAAAGCCTTACACGGCTTGGGACCGCAATACCTGATGGAACGCCTCTTCCGACGTGAATATACCCGGTCACTACGTTCAACATCTAAGGTCCTCCTCTGGGTGCCTACTCCAAGAGAGGCTCAGAGTGTGGCAACGAGGGACAGGGCCTTTTCGGTGGTGGCCCCCAGACTATGGAATGATCTCCCTAACGAGGCTCGCCTGGCGCCAACATTGCTATCTTTCCAGCGCCAGGTTAAGACTTTCCTCTTTGCCCAGGCATATGGCAGCACATCTTAATCACCCACATGTTTAGTTTTTTAACGGTTTTTAATGCTTTATGTGTGTATGTTCTGTGTTTTAGAATTTTAAATTTTGTATACTTGTTTTTATCTTAATTTTAGAATTTCTGTAAACCGCCCAGAGAGCCCTGGCTATGGGAGCGGTATATAAGTGTAATAAATAAATAAATAAATATTTATACAGAAAAAACCCAGGGCATGCTGGGAGTTATAGGACTTGTTTCTGTCTAAATTTACATAGGCTTGTGACCTATAACATCCAGTTGTAAGTAAATGGAGCTGTAGTACTATTCAGGAACAAACTCTGACCAATTTCCTCCTTTATACAATATCTCCCTGACCCACTAACCCAGATCTTTCCTGAGGTTTTTGACATTGCACAGGGAGCTGCATTGGGAAGAAGGGCTGGAAAAGCTGTGTTGCATGAACAGCATCTGCTCGCACATACTCTAGACTCAAGCCAATATCCAGGTATCATTTTAAACCAGGTTATTTCTTAATGTAGAGTTTGGATGCAATCCTAACCTCAGCCAGAAACTGGCTGAGAGGCATCAAGAAGCAATATGCATGCCATTTTGACAGTGGAAATGAAAGTTGGCTGGTGGGACAACAGGTACACTGCCACTTCCTCCTGAAGGAAGTTCTGCTGGTGTTGGTGTTCCACTGGTCAATGTTCAGCTGATTGAGGGGAGGGAATGGGGTATGTTGGTTGCGGACGTAGACATGCCATATCCTAAACTTTTCATGTCGCCAGCAGGGTCTGGGAACCAGTGCAACCTGGGGCTGGTGTAGTATTCCCTCCCACTGCAGTCAATAGGAGGGGAAAAGAAAAAAGTTGTGTCCCTCCTGCCCTGGCCACAGTAGAATGGCAGGGCAATAGATCTGACAGATGCTCCTCCAGTGGATCTCCACCCCTCTCTGTAAATGCAGGCAGGAATAATCCAATTTAAACACACACACACACACACACACACACACACAGATATTGTGTCTTTGTAGTAGTAGTGCTTTCTTGTTACATCTAGGCAATGAGCCCCCAGAAGGCCTGGACTGGATGGTTGAGTTGTGCCTTGATCCCCCTGCCCATCCACTAGAATAATACTCAATAGCAGTTACAGTTACACACCAATATCATGTTGTGATGTATTTGTGTTAGCACATGTGCTGTGTGAGTGCGTGTATTTTAATATGACTGATAAGGTTGCAGCAGAGAGAGCTAAAGGCAACAAGCTTCAAAGGACTGATTGATTTATTGACGCATCACTGTTTTCAGGGTCTTTAGCCCAAATAGTTTTGATAGTTGAAGCCCATAAAATATATCTGTGCTAAAAGTGACACAATGAAGAAGATGCTCCTCCTCCTCCTTTTCCCGAGTACTGAGTCATTATTTAGAGCTGGGGTGGGGGCAGCAGTTGCAAACTGTTTCTTTAGAAGATAAATGTCTCGAATGCAGGACCCGAGGCACACAATAATAAAAAACCTTTTAGAGACTAGACCTTTCCACTAGTTAAAGAAAACCTATTCCCATTTTGCAGCTGGAAAAGAATGGAATGCAGTTTCCCAGTGGTAGATGGCCAACATATTAGTGATATTAAAAGGTGGTGCTATTAAAACATCCCCCGCCCCCAAGATATTATAAGGACAATTTTGTTTAAAAACACAGGATATAGATTTTGCTTTATTTTGCTTTGAATGCATCATGAAGAAAGGTGGGTGAGTGGATTTGTTACAGTTGAGCTACATATTTGCATAAAGACAACCCCAATCTATGTAGAATGGAGAGTCTTTCCCCTTCATGGTCTATCTTTCTTCACAGCATGATGGTTTTCTAAAGTTATACAGTTACCCCATCATGAGCGATTGTCCTTCATGTCTAACCACATCCCACTTTGCTGATTAGAAGGAAAAGACCCACATAACCCATGTAGTGGCACTAAAAATATAACATCTCAGTCTTCAATTGATCTTAGGAAATGTTTCAAAATGTAGCATAAAAGTATTCAAACTCAGCCCCTTGTACTCATATTGATTTCCCTCTTAAATGCTTCTTGTCCTGAAATCCAAGCCTTTGCACCAATGGATTTTCTGTTATGGAAATGGAGCTCCTTGGAAAAGTGATAGAGAAGTATAAGTGTGTGTGTGTGATAATAACTTGGGAGGAGGTTATAACTCCATGCTTTAGCAACCCACCAAGTTGGACCATAACCCATTAGGATGGCCAGATGCAAGAGCTACATGTCTTGAAATTCCCTCTTCTACACAAGTATTAAAAGCATCGGAGCCCTGTTCTCTTTGCATCTGGCCCTCTTCACACCAGCCCTACTGCATGCATTCAGCCTACTTGTGTATGAAGGCTAACAGTGAGGAAGGGACGTGGCCATGCACATGAGCTCCATTCCAACATCCCTCGCACTGAGTGGAGAGGCCTGAGATTTACTCACATTTCCTTGGAAAGGTTTGAGGACTTCAAGGGTAAGGATATCGTAATCATTCATGTCCTCGTCCTCCCTCCACTTTTAGTCCTCATGTGAGCAGCCTGAACATATACATGAAACTGTTGGGTGTGGTCATCCGGAGGGTTGGAGTACATTGTCATCAGTATGCTGATGACACGCAGCTCTACTTCTCCTTTTCATCTTCATCAGATGAGTCTGTGGGTGTGCCAAACCGGTGCCTAGCTGTGACAATGGACTGGATGAGGGCTAATAAACTGAAACTCAATCCAGACAAGACTGAGATGCTATTGGTGGGTGGTTCTTCTGACCGGATGGGGGGTGTTCAACCGGTTCTGGATGGGCTTGCACTCCCCCTGAAGGAGCAGGTTCGTAGCTTGGGAGTTCTCCTAGAACCATCTCTGTCACTTGAGGCTCAGGTGGCCTCGGTGGCACGGAGTGCTTTCTACTAACTCCGGTTGGTGGCCCAGCTATGCCCCTATCTGGACAGGGATAACCTAGCTTCAGTTGTCTATACTCTGGTAACCTCCAAATTAGATTACTGCAATGCCCTCTACATGCGGCAGCCTTTGAAGATGATTCGGAAGCTGCAGCTTGTGCAAAATGCAGTGGCTAGATTGATAACTGGAATAAAGAGGTTCGAACATATAACACCAATTCTGGCCCACTTGCACTGGCTGCCTATACGTTTCCGAGCCCAATTCAAGGTGCTGGTTTTAACCTATAAATCTCTACATGGCTTGGGACTGCAATACCTGATGGAATGCCTCTCCCGACATGAACCTACCTGTACACTGCGCTCAGGGAAGCTTGGAGGATGGCAACAAGGGAGAGGGCCTTTTCGGTAGTGGCCCCCCCGACTGTGGAATGATCTCCCCAATGAGGCTCGCCTGGTGCCAACACGGTTGTCTTTTAGGCGCCAGGTCAAGACTTTTCTCTTCTCCCAGGCATTTAACACCATTTAACAATGCTAAGTTTGTTTTTTAATGGACCCCCAGAACTGTTGTTTTTAAATGGATACTGTTGTTTTTATACTGTTGTTTTTATGTTTTTAAATTTTGTGTACTTTTAATGTTTATTGTTTTTAACTTTTGTAAAACGCCCAGAGAGCTTCGGCTATGGGACGGTGTATAAATGTAATAAATAAATAAATAAATAAAACATCTACTCGCAACGTATTAATGTTGCGAGTTGTCAACATGTATAGCAGTTCAGAATATTATTTTCAATTAGCAAAACTCTTATTTTGTCTCAGCTAACATGACAAGACAGAGAGTTTAGCTTTGTAAAAGATACTGTATTTTTCTTTTTAAAATCCTATTTTTTTTTACATAGAATGGAAGTAAAAGACATTTCTCAAATATATCCTTTTAATGCCTTGTTCCAAAATACCCCCCAATATTCCTGTTGTTTATACTACTTCTTTAAGTTTATTATGATATTTGCAGTAGAAATCCCTAATCTGATATTTTTCTAGTGAGTTTAATGAGCCTGAAATGTCATTTAGAGCTAGTTTTCTCTTTGTGCTTTGAAAAATGTAATACAAGTAGTTATCTGTTAAATGAGATAATTACATCACTACTTTGCTAAAGGCACATATTAGTGATTTTTAGCTTGTTTCACTTAATTAAAGCTTTGCAAACGGAGAGTGCCAAACCGTTAATAGACCTGTTGGAACAGTTACTGAGACTGTGAAATAAAACCAGTTGTTCTGAACAAGTCACAAAAATAGATTGATGAAATGGCTGGCAGCTCAGACGTAAATTTAAAGCTCTGCCTGTATTAGAGCAGAGGTAATAATAGCTGTAAGAAACCAATATTTTTAATTTTGCTGATCCTCCTACAATAATTACATGGAACTTTTTAATATATGTAATTAGAATGCTAGTGATAGGTGTCTTTGACTAGTGCTTCACCGTATAGAATTGGCTACTTAGTATAATTGGGAATTAATCATTTTCATGAGCATGAAGAGAAGAAGTATATTTGATAGGCAAAACAGATCCGGATATTTGAAGGCGGTCACATTTAAACCACCGGCAGTCTAAACCAAGCACCTATGTAAAATTAACTTGCATAATCATTTTTATTTATTTAAATTCTAAACTATCCTATGTTGTGTATGGTCTGGGCAGGTAACAAAACTTACCCAAACCAAATAAACTACATAGTGACATCGATCTATGGGAAATTATTTGGAAATAACATAGCAACCTTAGGATTTTCATTTTACGTTCTTTCTCTGGCTTGCTTTTGCTCTTGGGGTGAAATGGTGGTTTGATTTCTCTCCCCAAGAACTAAGGAATAGTAATTATATATGTAAGGTTCCAAATCCACAGCTATATAATTGATACTGGAAAAGGAGTACTGTCAGTGACATTGTAATTGCTTACATGAGTGCTTTAACCAGTGGTAATAGGACTGGAATGGATCATCACCAGTGCTTTTCTGAGATAAAATGAGCCACAACATCCCCCTTCTGAAAGGTCTGTCCAGCTGCTCTCAGGAATACAGAAGAAAGGATAACAGTAAAAGTCCACCTAGTCCAATATTGACCTGGAGAGAGGCAATTATCCTCTTCAGATGTGCACTTTTTAGCCCCACGTTTCATGCAGCTGTTATGAAATGAAAACGTAACTGATCTTCCCTCTTTTCCTCTCTGACACTGGGCCTGTTCAGAAGATGCCTTAAACCCTGCTGGTTAAGGCTTTTGGTTAAGCAGCAAGGTTTAAGGTGCCTTGTGTGATGTGTTTTGCTAAACCCTGCTCACTCACTAACTACAGTCAGACAGTCGGCAGCAGGGTTAGCAGCTCTGACAATGGCTTAAAGTGTTGCGTGCGACAGCACAGCTTGTGGTGTGAGAATCACAGTTTCACTAACCACAGAGCCTGAAGTGTTGTCTGAACAGGCCCACTAGCTGGGCTGTACACTGGTAACTTCGTTGTGAACTTGCTGGGTAGAAATGCCCTGGAAATCTTGCCAGAATCCTTCACTCAACTTCCTTCACTCTAGCGCTGCTAAGTTGGAGGACAGGGGGAAAGCTAGCTGTACAAAGGGAAGAAGGACAGAAAGAGATGTGCACTGACTAATGCACAGAGAATGGCACGCTTGAGAAACAAGCGCAAAACCGATCATGTGCAGCTCTCAAGAGACTTGGTTCACCCCACAGAAGCGTTAGGTTAAAGCATATACGATCAGTTCCATTTTGATATCTATAGTCTCTGCTTGGGGCTAGAAAGTGCACACTTGAAGAGGATAATTGCCTCGTTCCATAGACAAGTCCGAAGTCTGAAGTGGAAAGGTGTGTCCCAAGATCTTTTGCATGCAGTGTAATGATGGGTGAGGAATCTATGTTAGTGTACAAATAATCATGTACCTTTGTCATCCACCCTCCTTAGTGTACTGCCTTAAGAGACGGTACACATGACTTTGTAGATACCTGTATCAAAATGAACATAGAGCCTGCCTGTGGGATTCACCAAGATTTGCTTGCTCTAGCATGCGGAGTGCTTAGACTGAAGGGCATGGTATTCAGGGCACAACAGCAGAGACTTGAAGGTGTTCCCATGAGGGGAATCGTGATCCTCCTTAACTAACCAGTGGCTCCATGAGCAGGTGACAGTGCCCAATGCTCTGCAACACTGAAATATAAAGGAACCAGACAGAAAGGAAGGGGGCATAGGTTGAAGACATCAGTCAGTGGGTCAGGGAGTGGTGGCCAGTCCAGTGCCAGATGTAGGATGACAGGAAACATCAATGCCTACCACCATCAATGCCCACTTTACCACTCTCTTTCGGGAAGTCCATTGGAAAACTGGGAAGTAATGGAGTGGTGAGTGACAGAAAGGGATGGATGGAAAGGGAGTGGGTGGGCAGGTGGACAAAAGGCCATTGTGTTGCTGCTAGTGCCAAAGCAGAGCAGGGGGAGAATGGGGGGAGTAGTAGTATGCTGCCCCTTTGATCAATTATTAATTACCATTTTACGGTGCTTCATGTTTTTAAGGTTCTTTGAAACTCTGGACATGAGTATAGGAAGGTAAGAAAGAAATGCTTCAAATTAATAAACAATAAACTGATTTACAGCACCATCCTGACTCCCATTGTTAATGGATGAAAGGAGTTAGATTACAGTGAAGGTCTCCCTCCACCTCTGGAGAAAAGCTCTGCAGGAGGTTCTCTCACTGCTGGTTGCCATCAGAAAGCCCCAAAACACTGACAGTCCAGGGGCAGTGCAGGGGCAGATCTGAATGCACTTTTCTTGAGAAAAGAATGGTATGTGAAGAAAAGACAAGAATGCATATTGGACTCAGGCTTGCTACTGGCATTAGAAACATAGGTAATGGTAGAGATTCACACAAGGGCAGTCACCTTTGGGCAGGCACATAAGTGAAAACATTATGTCTTAATGTGGCACCCACAATTTCTCCCCATTTCAGTTCTGACAACCAGGCAATGGCTGAACTTAAATCTGCACATTTATCGATCTTGTGAATGTCACGAGTCGTTTGTTCAGAGGGCTGAAGAGGGAGTGCAACAGTCGCCAATAACTTGATCCATTAGTTAGTTAATTTATTGATTACATTTTTATACTGCTCAATAACCGAAGTTCTCTGGGCAGTTCATCCTCTGTTGTGTTACATCCTCTATCTGATGATTTGGTTTGAATTTAAGGCTTCCAGTGCTGGTATAAGTGCATATCGGTGAGTTCATGCCAGGGCCCAGTCTCAGTCTCAGTGCAGTAGCAGCCAGTTGACAAAGGAATTATATCCAATGTTATGTTAGTCTAACTTAATTCCCGTTCATTTCAGTGGGTTTACTCTAAGTAGGTCTAACATTGGTTACAAGCCAAGGTTTCTTCTGACCTACCTACCTAGATGTGAGTCTTTTGAGCTTCTGTGATGGTTGGCACAAGCTCTCTTCCTAGGTATCAATTGCTGCAATAGTAGCTCAGGCATGTTACCGCATTATCGGCCTGCTAGTAGTAGCTGATACTGGCCTCAGTCATTATGGTTCAAATGAGTCATCTGATGAGGCAGGACATTTTCCTTCTCAGAGAGGTGACTAGAGAGCTAATGGACAAGGACGCCAGGTCATGGCTCCCATACCAAAGTTCCAAAATGATCACATACAGTTACAGCACTATATCAAAAACCCACTATGTTGCATAACAACCTAACTGAAACCTGACCAAATTAGGACACAGGTTATGAAACCTTTCTTTCTAAGACAATTGGCTAGTTGGTACTGTTGCGGGGAGGTCAGTGGCTCTCCTTCAACTTACATTATAAATATAGCAAGCATGTGTGTGCATATTCATGTCAATGTTTGGCCATCTGATGTTTCAGGAGCAAATGAACATCCCTCGGCTGGAATTCCTTAGCCTGCTCCTTTGTTGGGTCAGGGAACACCCTGAGGAGACTTTATTAGCTATATTGATGCTTATGTCTTTGTGTGAGTTTTCAATAAGTCATTCTCCTTCATCGATACTTTCTTGATAAAAGGCATGGCTGGCCTTCAAGAGGAAACAGTGTAACCCCCTCCCCCAGATTACAAAGAAGGTACCTTTAATTTTTGCCTCTAGGCTCCACTGGGCAGGGCCAGCCCAAGGCATTTTGCTGCCTGAGGTAGAACAGCAAATGGCATTCTCTTCTCTCCAGATTATTATTCATAGTACCTGAAGTCAATGAAATTATTTTGCTACCTGAGGCAGAAAATCCCATACGCTCATCTCCTCTCTTCCCTGGATGTAAAAAAAATCAACAATAATAAATTAAATAACTTAAGGATTTGCTGCTCTTTCATGATGCCCCAAATCAACTACTTGAGGTGGCTGTCTCACTCTGCCTAATGGTAAGGCCAGCCCTGCCACTACAAATCCAGGCCAGAGTAGGATGTTAGTGGGGAGGAGGCTATCATTCTGATTTTTAACTTCAGGTGTGAAAATGTCCAAGGCGGCATTGAGTAGCATGTACCACTACCCATAACTTTTCCTGATACAGTGACTAAAGATTCAAAAGATTAGGCTGTTAAACTATTGTTCTAAACACTTGCTTAGAATTAAATTCTATTCAGCTCAAAGGGACACACTTCCAAGTAAATAGAATTATGGTCAGGACATATGACAAGTAGAGGAGATGCTCTGTCTTCATATTTACATCTGTGGTTGGCTAAACATTCATCTCCTTGGTTTTAAGTCAATGTTATAGAACGAGTCTTGCAAGTTATTTTATGGACACTTATCTTAGTTTGTGGGAATCTGAACTCAGTAACTTCCGTGGGTTTATTGGAAGCTCCTTAAGTAGAAAATTCAATTTCCTTTCTTATGCTTATGGTTACTTAATTAGTATCAAAAATTGAATGAGGCAAACCCAAGTTTGATATTCATTTTAATAAGGCATATAAGGTAGCCTAATCTTATCACATGCATTATTCCCTTTCAATTAAATCCATGCACAGGCAACCCTTTTATAAATGTTTAATTTATTGCTTTTGCAGCGTATAGCTTAGATAGCCTAGCTACTAATGAGGCAAGCAACAGAAGAAAAGAATGAATGGAGAAAAAGATATTTAGATTGGAAGGAAGGAATAAATGAATATTGGAATGAATAAAGCATAAAGTATATATTATTATTCTCAGTAAGAAACAAATATAAGATAGAAACACATTGAATCTAAAACCATCACATAAATAGCCAGATCTATATTGTAAATAGTTACAGATTTAAAAGAACTCCCCAACAGACTTCATATGTGCTGTTTCGTTTATAGACTAGATAGAGGTAATATCTGTGTTGTATTTTTGGGTGTATGAAGAATAATGTAAGTGTATATATGGATATATGGATTATATATGGTGGATATATGGATTAGTAAAAAATAGCCAAAGGCAAGGGTGGAACCAAGTAATCTTCAAACATAAATATTAGCAAAAGTTTTATTAAAGTGCCAAGGTGCCGACGCATTTTGAACGCAGTTGCGTTCTTCCTCAGGGCTTTATAGCATTCGTGAAGTTGTCTACAGCTAGTAGTACAGCTTTCTTGTTGGAAGCTTTAACATTTTGATATTATGTATCTACATTTTATTTTAAAGCTGATATTGATTATTTAAAAATCTCTCCACAGGACAAGGATGCTTTGCTTTGGATCTCTCTTGCTGGATCATGGTAACAGGCAATAATCATAAATATTATCTAGTAAAATATAATTAAAGGCATCATAAAGCAATAAAACTCATTCATGGCACAGAGATCAATAATATTACTAAATACTTGGTAGAAAAGAGGTGATTTTACAGCCCTCCTAAAATTATATAAAGATGAATGCCAGGCGAGTCTCCCTTGGATGGGGGCATTCTACCCTGTTCAGAAGACACTAAGCCACAGTGGTTAAGCATTTTGAGCTAAACATTATGGCTGAATGTGTGGCGTGAACTATTCCTAACCATGGTGGCTATATAAACATGGTTTAAACATGATCACTAACCATTTGCTGCTAAATGGTTAGCAGGCTAACCATGGCTTTGCATGTTGTCTGGACAGGCCCAGTGTGAACTTTGCTATGCCAGATGATGAAAAGCTGTGGTTGCACCACCACGAAAGTCCGGGATGGCCCTATCGTTAGGCAGAGTGGGGTGGACTTCTCAAGCAGTGTGTGCTGAGGGACAGGGAGTGGCTATGAGGTGTTGGAGGGCAGAGCAGCTTGTGCCTCAGCCTGCTCCTCACCCACGATGCTAGCCTGCTACCTTCAGGTGCAGTGGAGCAGCTAGTGTTAAAGTTGCCAGTCCAGTTCACTTCTGAACGTGCAATTGCTGGGGCTCTATCTTGTCCTTCGTCTCAGGTAGGAAAATGTCTTGGGCCAGCCTTTACCAAACTGCTACCTTGAGGGGGAATCATCTGGGTTAACTGAATAACAGCTGCATTATTTAAAATGCTAAACCATAATTTTGGAAGTGTAAGGCAAGACAATAACATGGTAAAACAGTATTTTATAATATATAGTGTAGAGGAGGATATAAAACACAGAAGAAATAACCAGTAGGTGCTTTTTTCCCTTCTTCCTCTTCTTCTTTTGCGTGGAGTACTGAAGATTTACTGCCCATTAAAGACTGAAAGGTGCTTAGTTATGATGATAATGGGGTTTTATGGGTACCATGGATGGATAGATGGATGGCATGAATGCATTTCACCTCACCTGCTCACATGTGCGTATGGGCATCTTTTACAGGCCTGCCGCTGGAAATCTGTTCCCAAAATGGAGAAGCAATCTCAGACAATTTTTAGATACTTACTAAAAATATCCCTCAAGTAAAAAATGTAAAAGCCCCATTAGTATTAAGCATTTCCTTTTCATGCTGTCAGTGCTGCCATTGAATGAAAAATGGGCCCCAGCCTAGTGGTTGGTCTAAAATCCTCTATCTTCTGGTGCTCTTTAAGCAGCACATCGTCCTCTGAAGACACTTGCTGCCATACTACATTATGACTTATGATCTATCTAAAAGCATGGAGAGCTTAACTGCAACCTGTCATTCCCCGTTAACCACTTCCTACCCATTCCCTGGCAACTATTTTCTTTCTCTTTAAATTAAAATCCAAGGGGAATATGTCAGTTGCTGTCCCAGTCCATCACAAGTCTTGATGCAACTAATTCATTGTCAATAGAGCTAAAATGGATGAGTAAAAGCCCCGTGTGACCTCTCTGCTGCTGGGCAGTACAGGGTTGTTGCGGGGATAAAATGGAGAGGAGGAGGAGGAGGATTATGTACATTGCCTTGGTTTCCTTGGAGGAAAAAAAAGGCAGGATATAAAATAGTCAGAAATCTATTTATTTATTTTATTATTGCATTTATAAATAGATTTCTGACTGCACGATGAGGATCAAATATTTTAATTTGCCATCACATCACATATTCTCCACATCTATAAAATTAGCATGTTAGGAAAACAGCTAGCCTATAGCTCCCCCCTCCCAAGGTGCTAGTTTGTATGCACAGTGACTATTTTATGCGGTGGAGTATTCAAATATTGAACCCCGCACCTGGAAGTATGAAATAGTACAGCTCAGAAACAGATAGGTCACATGGGACACATGTTTAACTGTTTTAAACCTTTGGGAAGATTCCAGGAGGCATTAGGCGCACCTAAGGTCATGCATTTTCTACCTAGCAAACTGCGCTGCATAGGAAAAATTGTGAAAAACACTTGCAAACTGTCATGTAAGACAAGTGCACAGGTATCTTATTTCAACATGTATACAAGCCACAAATAATTATTTACAGACCATGTTCCCACAGTGAAATGGTAAAATATGCATTCCTATAAAACACAGCACTGCTTGTCTTATAATTCATTTGAACGTATTAATAAATGAGATTACTGACCATCTAGACTAGTACTGGAATCTTGGGGTTGTGGTGGACAGCTTGATGAAAATATCAATTCAGTGTGTAGCTGTGGTGAAAAAGGCAAATTCCATGCTAGGCATTAGAAAGGAATTGAAAATAAAACTGCCAAGATCACACTCCCCATATACAAATCAATGGAGCAATCTCAGTTAGAATACTGCACAGTTCTGGTCACTGCACCTTAAAAAAAGGACATTGTAGAGTTGGAGAAAGTGCAGAAAAGGGCAACTAATATGATCAAGGAACTGGAGCAACTCTCCTAAGATAAGATTATTATTATTATTATTATTATTATTATTATTATTATTATTATTATTATTTATTATATAGCACCATCAATGTACATGGTGCTGTATAGCGTAAAACAGTAAATAGCAAGACCCTGCCGCATAGGCTTACATTCTACTAATATCTGGGATTGTTTAGTAAGTAAGATGATGAGTAAGGGTAGACATGATAAAGGTGTACAAAAGTATGCATGGTGTGGAGAATGTGGGTAGGAAGACATTTCTCTCTCTCTTTCTCTCTCATATATAATACTGGAACCCAAATGGGTCATCCCGTGATTGGTGGGAGATTCAGGACAGATAAAAGGAAATACTTCTTCACACAGCACATAAAGTATGGCATTCACTTCCACAAGATGTAGTGATGGCCACCTCTTTGGATGGCTTTAAAAGGGGATTGGACAAATTCCTGGAGAAGAAGGCTATCAATGTTTGTTAATGCTAATGGCTCTATGCTACCTCCAATATCAGAGGCAGCATGCCCATGTACACCAGTTGCCGGGCAACATGGTCAGAAGGGTGCTGATCCACTCATGTCCTGCTTGTGGGTTTCCAATAGGCAGCTGGTTGGTAACTTTGTGAACAGAATACTGGACTAGAAGGACCCTTGGTCTGATCCTGCATGGCTCTTCTTATGTACTGTGTACATTGCCTAGCTGTGGCTCTTTAGCGTCTCAAGGAATGGTTTTCCTCTGTTGTGCTACTTGAGACCCAATGTACTGGAGAAGCTGGGGACTGAACATGGGACTGTCTGCATGCATGTAACTTTTGAGTATGGATGGGGAGAAATTCATTTGTTACAGTACGTACTGCACACTTCCTGAACCAATATGCAAACCAAAATGCAGTTATACTTTGATATTCACTTTCCCGAATTTTGCATTCCAGTTTTCTAATTTTTTTAAAAATGTACAAAAATATGTCTACTAGGGGAAATAATGTACAAAAAGGCATTATTAGGGGAAATTGTTTGCCAGACTGTATATGTTCAGCAAAATTGCATACAAAAATGTTTATATTAGGAAAAATACAAATGCAAATGCATCTGATTTTTGTGTATACTTAAAAACAAATAAATCACAAACTGCTGTGGAAATGGAACAAAATGAACTTAAAGTTGGAATAATGAGAAACAATGAAACTGAAAATGATTTATTTGTCTATCCCTGTGTTTGAAGTAGCTCTAATCCCTTTTAAAATTATCAAAAACTAAGTTCACACTTAAAGTGAACATAGTGCAGTTCTAACTATGTTTGCTCAGCATGTTTACCCATTGAGTTCAATAAATCTTAAGTGATCCAATATTTTTCTGGATTGTGACTGTTAGTTCCAGGTTGCATATAATGTCTACAGAACTTCAATTGAAATAATCACACTGCTCTCCAGAATTAAACAGAAGTAAACAGTAAATTGCTTAGAAACTCATTTCTTACTTTCTTTGAAGTAAATGCCACTAAAAATAATATTTACTGTTAAGATACTTGGAATTAGTGTGTCAATAACTTAGACCATCATCAGTCTCACCGACTTAAAATGGGTTTGCTTAAATATAGCAGTAAACTGTATCGGAATTTTTCCAACCTTATCACATGATCAGTCATGATAGCTATGGCATGTAGTATCTAGAATCCCATTTACAACCAGCTATTAGTAAAGGAACATTTGATAGCAAAAGGGAGTCAGTGCAGCAACTGATTCTTCTTCTGTTGACTAGCAGGTTTCCCCCCCCCCAATTTGTTTTATATCCAGAAGTGAAGAACCTTTTCACTGTTTTGATTCATGGAAGGAGGTTAGAAAATGGTGGAGTGGAAAGGAAATTAACATTTAACCTGCCTGTCTGAATTTCCTAACTTATGTCTCAGTTAGACAGCAGCTGTGAGTAAATTCTCCACACTGAGAATTCTTCACACACAGAGAGCTCACAGCTCTTTAGCATGACCAATTCAAGGATGAGTAAGGATATTTTAAAGAAAGAATGCTTGAGATCCAAAGGAACTTGGAGGGAAATGGGGACTAGATCTACATTACTGCTTTATAGTGGTATTGAAGTGTACTGATAACTGCTGGGGCACAACCCACATTCTACATACCACTTTTATCGTGTTATTTCCTATTTTTTATCCCACAGTCGTAATGATTTGACACAAGGTGTAGATCTGGCCAGGGGTTGGGTATAGCAAAATATCAATGGTGGTCCTAAGTGAGGATGATGGAGAAGAAGGTTGCTTCCACCCAAAGTAACCTTTAGCAATTGCTTAGATATTTCTTTTCTATATCAGCAAGAAACAATGGGGCCATTGCATGAGCAGCCCCTCTCACCGGTTCCATTGTGCAAGCAGGACCCACTGCTTGGGCAACGGAGATTTTAACGGTCCACTTCATGGAATTGTTTTATGTCCAGAGAATGATGGCTGCTTTCATCAAGCCACAAAACCTCTGAAGGCACACGGTACTCCATGGTGTAATCTATTAGGATGATGAGTGATAACTTTATCAGAAAATCTTGCTTGTACCAAATAGAGATCCTGAGTGATCAAAAAGACTGTAAAAAATTGCCTCACATTGGCATATTTGGATTTGTTACAGCTTTATTGTTACTTGGAAAAATTCAATATCCCCCTATTAAAATAAAATGAAGCCACAAAATGGCTTGGCAGAACACTGAGATAAATTTTGGGGAAATCAGGAGCTCTCAAAGCTCTCTGTGTTTCCCCAGATCCCATTCCACTCTTCATCTGTTCATCCATCAGTCTCTCATGCAGTCTCTAGTCCAGTCCAGTCTTGATTCTTTGAAGAACACGATGCAATGCAACTCATACTTACCTTCTCCTTCCTTGAGAAAGAGGGGGTGGTGGAGGATTTGGGGGAGTGAGATCCTGGAGAAGTCTACTGCTTTCTTTTGCTCTGTTTTGGGGCTTGATCCACACAAGCATAAAAGGTAGTGAATTCAGGATGCCTGGAGGCTGCTCCTGAAGGGGCGACTACATGTAGAACTGCACAGCACTTAAACCAAACATGACATGAGAGATCTGATATCCCAATGGCTTTTTCTTTAGTATTATAATTGGGACTGCAGGGCTGGTGGGGTGGGGGTATAACCTGCTCCCTTTACCCTTTTCCTGATTGGGGGAAAATCACCTCCCCTTTAGCTATTATTAGCTGCAGGGGAGCGGGGAGGATAGGTTCCCATATGGTACTAGTCTTTTCCCCTCTCCATGGCTAGTAGCAGCTTCAGCATAGGTCTCTGTGTATACATTTTTCATCACTTTCCCCCCTCCAACAAAGCAGCCCTAGTCCAAATTGCCTCTCGTCATCAATTGTTTTTCTCTCCCAAAAAAAGAAAAAGAAAAATGTCTGGAGATTCAATCACAGATCTCCCATGTCATACCTTGTTTGTTCCCTGATGTGGTAGCTGTTTCATGCTCTAGGAACAGCCTTTCACTGAAATATACTACCATGTTTTGGGTTTGTTTACATGATTTCAGAAAGATTGCTCTACTCATCTAGTTTTCTAGATAGATTGATATAACTCAAAAGATTTAGCTTGCAATCCAAAATAGAGAGTGTGAGAAAAAAATAATTGCATTTTTTTTTAAAAAAAGTTCTATTTCAGTGTTAGACAATGAGCAATCATAATGTGAATATATCAATGTTAATATACGACAATGTATCTTTTCTGGGGGATGGCAGCCTAGGGCCTTAGCTAGACTTACCTTATAGTCTGCGACAGAGGAGGGAAGATCTCACGTTGTAGTTAATGTGAGATCCCTCCTCCGTTTACACGTCAGGCATTGTGCCCACCATTTTCTTTAAGGAGGACGGAGCACGTGAGCACTTGTACGCTGAAGGTAAGTTTTTTTTAAAAAAAAAAACTACTTTCCCTGCTCCCCCACCCTAACCCTGATGGGCGCAGCGCTCCTGGCTCTGTGGTCTTGTGCTCAGCCTGGGACTGTGGAAAAAGCAGGCCCAAAGGGGAGGGCTCTATCCTGGGGCAAGGGAGGGATCCCCTGTGCATCATGTGGACGCACAGGGACGGTCCTGGGGTTCGCCCTGTGTTAAAGCTCGGTCTAGCTAAGGCCTATGAGGGATTTTATGGTATAGTTTGACCTTCAACTTCAAGTTGATTTCTGTTTGCTTTACTTGGTATTTGACTTGGTTTTGGCTTCTAGCTACTACCTTGTCTATACTTTCTTTCAAGAGCTTGATTCCTTTTGCAACCATCAGTAATTAGTGCCTTGATTCTCCTTTTAAAAACAACATTATATTGATCTGCTCCCTATAATACAAGCAAGATATTTCCAGGCTTGGTGCTATTTTTGCAGTGCTGTTTCTTCATGATATTTACAGAATTAATGGATATGAAAATGAAAGGAATTATTATTATTTAATTATGCCTGTAATTCGCATTAAATCATAGAATATGTTTTCTAAATATTCTGATAATGGGCCTAAAGGAGTTGCTGGATTCTCTATATTGTTTCACTAATGTATAGATTATCTCTCCATAAATGCACAATGCTATAAAAGGCAATAATGCCTTTTATGCAACCCATGTGGGCTATTACGCAAATGATCCATGAGTAATGAGGTCACTGGATGAGTTCTGAATGAGGCCTTTCTTTGTTGGTTTGTTTTGCCTGCTTGTTTCCCTATGAAAATACAGTTTTAAGTATTTTGTCTTTCATTGAAGGCCTACTATTTACTCAGGTTTTTGTTCAGGTTAATGGACATTGACAAGATAATGTGACTTCCCAAAGGTCAAACTTGAGGCACATGATGTGGGTTAGAAATAAAATCCTGCAGACCCTGTGGCTCTTAGTCCTTTTATGGTGTGTTAGAGTATATTGGAGAGCTTTCTAGTCTCTCTGGATCTGCACTGAAGAAGGCACAAAAGAAATTGGGCTGCTTCAGAGTCAGTCCTATCGGACTCAATGAGACTTACTTCTGAGTAGATAGGTTGGATTACACCAGAAAGTATTCACAGGAGAAGCTTTAAACATTAAAACTTCAAACCACAAACAATCCACTAGCTCCCACAACTCCAGCCTAGAATGATGCAGTGCCATTGAATGTGTGATTTTCAGGGTGGACAGCATGTAGTGATTGCTAATCTATCGTAAAACAGCAGAATGCCCACTATATCAAGAAATGATTCAGAATCCCTTGATTGCTGTCAGGATTTTGGTTGCCAGAAACTGGAGGAGTAATGCTATCCCCACACTAAAAGAATGGCTTTGCAAAGTCTGGAAAGTAGCAGAAATGACCAAGTTAATTGAATATGCTTGTCTGAGAGATGGAAGTTTAAAAATTGCTCATTTTTGCAATGCCAGGCACCCTTTCATTGTCTATATGGGAGAGAGAGAGATAATTTAGACATCGATAGGTGTAACTGTTTCTCCTTGTTATAGCCTGACAAAAGGGGGAAGCTTACTAATGTACTGTCTATAACAGGATTGTAGATGCTCTGTCTGTGTCCTTCACAGAGTGGTCTAAAACTCAGATATGTGTAAGAACACAAATCTGAATATTCATTCATTTATTCATTACATTTATATCCCACATTGTTTCCTCCTGATGGAACCCAAGGTGGCATACATAAT
Organism: Elgaria multicarinata webbii; assembly: GCF_023053635.1. Taxonomy (NCBI): domain Eukaryota; kingdom Metazoa; phylum Chordata; class Lepidosauria; order Squamata; family Anguidae; genus Elgaria; species Elgaria multicarinata. Next base: position 72,666,170 of record NC_086178.1, read on the forward strand.
CCTTCTCCTCTTCTCCTTTTATCCTCACAACAACAACTCTGTGAGATAGGTTGGGCCGAGAGTCTATGACTGGCCCAGAGTCACCCTATGAGCTTCATGGCTGAGTAGGGACTAGAACCCAGATCTTCTGACTCCCAGTCCAACAATCTAACCACTATACCACACTGGCTCCCCTTGCCTTTTAAAATGGCCTGGTTGTAGCTGTTGGGGGACTTCATTTTGGTTTATTCTTTCATTTTCTTCGCTAGTCAATACAATCTCTATCAACTGATGTGAATTGCAAGCCTCCCACTGATAAGATGAAGGTTGTACCAAAACCCACAGCATTTGAAAGGATTTTGTTTCAGGGGTTTGGACAATTCAAACCAGCCAACTTGAACAGATGTGCCTCTTACTGTGAATATTCAGTTCAGCTGTAAGGAAAGCCAGCTGTGAAGATAGTGCTATTTCTGTTTAACAGATCAAGAAGGTTACTCCATCACTGTAGAATGGCTGTCTACTCTTATTAAGAGGATTTTTAAGGGCAGCATTGAGAGAAGCACAGCAATAGCTTTTTGACATTGTGCTGCTGAAGGACAGCACGTGCTGATCCAGCTAGCCGCTTTCAGAAGTGTTTGGCTCCTAGTGAAATCTGGATAGCTCTCTGGGCTTGCCAAATGATTTTCTTTTCTCTCTCCAAGTCTACTGACCTGTGGCTAATGAGATTTGTGTTTCGATTAGTTGTAGAACATAAATTAACTAATCAATGAGAATGGATTCCCATTATTTCTTGTAAAGGAGCTTTCTCTGCTGCAGTGATCTGTATTTAATATTCAAATCAATCTCAAATTCTAGGGATGATTCTGTTAATATGGCAGGCTGTGTTTCAGAGACTCTGTAACCTGAGAGCAGACCATCAATATGACCAGTGTATGGGACCCCACATTGTAACACGCTCAAAATAATCCTTCAAATTTCCTCTGTCTAGTTAACAATAATGACATATAAGACAGTGGAGCAGAGAACAACACCAAAAATCAGCTGAATTGGATTGTATCTCTTTAGATCTAAGAAGATCTTGCAAGCAGAAATCATGATGATATGAAAATGATGCTTCCTTTCGAAGTGAAAACTTGTGGAAAGATGTTGCCTTGGTCTGTGGCGTATGCAGGCTCTTTGGCGGTTATATATACATGAACAAATGAAAACCACGCCCCTGTAATTTCTGAAGACTTGATGAAAACTCAATGGCCATGATCCATATAGCCCATGGATCCTACATACACAGGGACTTCCTCAAGTCTTTGAGAAGAGAAGCCCATTTATTTGAGGCTCCAGATCAGCCTCCCCCAATCTGGTTCCCTCCAGATGTTGTTGCCTACAACACTTATCATCACCCTCAGTTAGCATAGCCAATGCTCGGGGATGATGGGGCTTGTAGGTAGGGAAAGGTTGCTGTAGAAGGTAGAGATTCTGGTAGTAAGACGTGAGTGGTGAAACAAATGACATGAATCAATATAAGAAGTAGATGGTATAGCTAATGACCACAGTCATTTCAAACTACGGGATTCGGTTACCAATTTTCCTTTGGTAAAGATAGCTGCATACAGTAAATAAATATGGTATAAATGGAGCATATTAAGAAACTGTTCTGATGTCCAAATGCTTCTCATCTAGCAGTTCGTCTTGCTGTAAGTTGCTGTAAGTGTCTCATCTGTACAATTAACTATCTCCTTGGCATAAAATGTGAAAATTTGTACAGTCTTCAAAGCATCTGTGGCCTTTATGGTACAAATTCTGTTAGCACTGAAGCCACAGAAAATTAAATGTTCCCCAAAGAACTTCCAGATGTGTTTTATTCTAATAGGGTCATTATACAGTAAATTAAAAAACAGGGTAAATGGAACTGTAAAATTTAAATTACTCTAAAACCACATCTCTTTGCTTTGAGTATTCATTTGTGGGGTTGCATTTGCAGTAAATGTGAATTAGGCAGCTGCAATAACTGTTAATCATATATTTATAAAATAGTAATGAGGAAATGAATAGCAGAGTAAGACAGCTGCACATTTCTCTAATAGTATGTCAACTGTGAACATAATAAGATGCAGAAAATTGTTTGTGGCTATTCTGATAATACACCTGAATAGAAGAGATCACTTCAACCTCTTAACTTTACAGGAAATAATATATAAAATCCATAAAAAGCCATAATAATACATTAGCCAACGGAATTGTCGATGTTTTTCTTTGCTTTGATTTTCAAAAATGGCTCACGCATTTTCCTTCCAAGAAGTATGCCAAGACCACTAAGGCTTTTGTTTCCATCTGGGCTATACACACTGCCTTGCAATTTTATTTAAAAGACAGTACTTCTAAAAGCGCTGGGTGATTTACGTAGCATCCATCACGTTTGGTGAGTTTTCTGAGAAAATATCCCTGATGATTTGTGGCGAAGTTTTTTGTTTGTTTCTTTGGCAAGAAAGTGTCACCATAGTCCTGCCTGTGTGAAGTCATCTGTTCATGGAATCAGGAGCCACGTGTAGACTGTGAGGAAGAAGCAGGGCAACCTTATTAAAAATACTTTGGAACCGATTGCTGTGGCTATAGGCTAATGTTGGCAGGACTGCACAGATGGGGCAGTGGGAAGAGGAAATGACTGAAAGGTTAATGTATCTGCAAAAATAAAGCAAACAAATAAACAAGAGCCAGCAAAACAATCCGGCATATTTGAATTTCCCTCAGGTTTGCAGGTTTGTGCTGGCAGATGTTTTACAGCCTGCATTTATGTCATGAGTGTGTGTTGCTCTTACAGTTTTTAAACTAGAGGTAATTGAATTTTGCAATTGGAACGGGGGTGAAGAATGGAATTGGGAGGGGGGAAATTAGAAATGTGTTTGGCCGTAAAACTGGAATAGTAAACCTGCTATTTGAAATATCACTTATTATAGTGTTAATGCTTTGCAAATAAAAGGCAATGGGTAGGGGGTGAAGCAATATGTCCTGATTCAAGTCTCATTAAACCGAAGGAAAAGTGGTTGTCATTAGTGGAACTCTTTGTGATATTAGAAAGGGTATTTCCAATTGTTTCTGTTTGGGAAAAATATCTACTGTGAAGATACAGTAGAAAGCATATCGGAATTAGAACCCTGTCTAGATGTTGGCCAAGAAGAAAGAACCCCCTCCTGGGCTTTATGAACTAAGTCCCACGCTTCTTCCAGTTCTTTGGATTCACCTCTTTTTCTCCCTCTAGCATAACCAAGAAAAAGATTGCATGGGTGAGACAATGTTTGATTATCAATGGCTTCCATTTAGGGTGGGAAAAAGGGGAGAGCGAAGCCCTAGTGCTATAAATCTTTTTTTTTAAATTCTTAAATCAGTTCTTCAATGTACTCAACACATTTCAGACATTGTCTTTCATCAGGAGCTGAAGAAGGAAATGGAGGAGAAAAACACTAGACTCTAGTTTTGAGCATCCAAGTAAAATAGTCCAAACAATGATAAAACCTAATTATAAAAGAAACTCTTAGCTTGTACGCCAAGCATCTGTTGCTTCTCGAAAACTCTCCTCCTTCTGCTCTCATTTAGGGTGGCCATGTGTCAAACTTTGCAGAGGAGAGTCCTTTATTTAAAGGCACCTTCTATTTGAAGTGCTGTCCAGTTCAAGTCTGGTTTAAAGATAAAACACCACAAGAAGCAAGAGCAGGGACCTTGAATTTGCCCACCAAGAGTTCGCATCTGGAGTCCTGGACAGCAGGCCAGACTGAGCAGGCACACAGATCACCTGGTCAGTCTTCTCCACTATGATGAGCGGCATTGTATTTCTATTTAAACAAATTATTTCTAAATGTGACCCTATATGTATAAATTAGCATATGCAGATCTTATGCAAGTCTGTATTCTGTTTGTCCTCTTTTTTTGATGATGCATTTCCTCTTTTTGGGCAATGAGTAAGTGGCTTCCCTATCTCCACCGTGTTCTTCATGACAAATAACAGGGTGCAATATTGGACACAATTATGTACGACGGTCACCTCTGGCCTAGGCTGAAATAGTGCTGCCAATAGAGGGCCCCTCCTCCTTCTTTTGTCCATTATGATAACAAGCAGTTTACTGGTAAATACAAAATTCACCATCATTTCCCCTTACAAATACAGAGCATTGAGGATAGGTCTACCAGTGGCTAAACTGACCATCCTGGTTCAGAAGCTGGAGCAGGGGGTGAACAGTGATGGGAGGGCAATTCCACATTTCAAAAATGGTTAGTTTGGAAGTTTTTCATTTCAAATAACATAAAATGAAAAGTATAATTTGGTATGACATTTCATTTGATTCTGGAATAATCTGTCTGAATTCAGTTGGTTTATTGGGTCAGTTGGGCTACTCCTAAAATGCCAGGTCACATATTGCCCCTGCCCCCCTTGTCGTGGTGCTGGAGCTTGAGCACCTCAAGGATGCCATGAGCTAAACCGTGAAGGGACACCCAAGCTGGGAAGGTCATGGTAGAAAGGTCAGACTAAATACGATCCCTGGGGAAGGCAATGGCAAACCACCCCAGTATTCTTGCCGTGAAAACTAAATGGATCAGTACAACCAGAGATATGTCGGTATGCCATCGGAAGATGGGACCCCCAGGTCAGAAGATGGTCAAAATGCTACTGGGGAGGAACAGAGGATAAGTTCAACTAGCCCCGGACGTGATGACGCAGCTGGCTCAAAGCCGAAAGGACGGCTAGCGGCCGACGGTGCTGGTGGTGAACGACGAATCCGATGTTCTAAAGGACAGACTTGACCTTGGGGGAGCTGGGGGTGGCAACGGCCGACAGAAAGCTCTGGCGTGGGCTGGTCCATGAAGTCACGAAGAGTCGGAAACGACTGACCGAATAAACAACAAAATTGAAGAATCGTTGATACCAAATGTGGCAGAAATGCACAGTTGCATGTAGGAAACCCTGTAAACACAGGAAGCTGCTTCAGACCATTGGCTAGCTCTGTATTATATGGCAGTGGCTCTCCAGATCTTTGGGCAGAAGATGCCTGGGATTGAACCTGGGACCTTCTGCATGCAAAGCAGATGCTTTCTGACTGAGCTATGGCTCTTCCCATCTTCTTTGTGTTTAAGGTGAAGACTGACTAGCTGTCCCTGGGTTTATTGAGAATCCAATTTGTATAGCAAGGGGAAATGGTAATTTATATAATAACTGTTATTCTAATGCCAGATGGGTTTAAAAATATCCTGCCCTATATGCCAAACCCTAAACTTCCAGCAAAATGTTTATTTATTTTATTTTATTTCTTTATTACATTTTTATACCGCCCAATAGCTGAAGCTCTCTGGGCGGTTCACAAAAATTAAAACCATAATGAAACAACCAACAGGTTAAAAGCACAAATACAAAATACAGTATAAAAAGCACAACCAGGATAAGAACCACGCAGCAAAATGGATATAAGATTAAAATACAGAGTTAAAACAGTAAAATGTAAATTTAAGTTAAAATTAAGTGTTAAAATACTGAGAGAATAAAAAGGTCTTCAGCTGGCGACGAAAGGAGTGCAGTGTAGGCGCCAGGCGGACCTCTCTGGGGAGCTCATTCCACAACTGGGGTGCCACAGCGGAGAAAGTATAATCTCATTGTGACATTGACTGCAATCCCACACACAGGCGGCATAGGTCCCGGTTTATATACTAGCGTAGCTGGGCAAACAATTGCTGCCAATATATGAATATCTCCCTAGGTTAAAATAGACTCAAACTGTCTGCAAGTAGCAAGCTAGCATAGCAGAGAGTGGGTTGGGCTAGAAATTGTCTTCCCAATGCACTAGGCTTTATATATATATTCAGGGAATATTTTATGTGGGGGGTTATTTATTGTTTAAAAGGCACCCCACCCAGAGTCTGAAGTGTGGAGACCACACTACCACCTCAGGATTCTGCCACCTCACTGTAGTGCAGTAGAGAGCAGGGCCCCAGTTATCTGACTTCAGTGTAATTCTCTGACCTGCATATTTCCTCATTGCAAGGTAAATTTAAGTACACAATGCTCTTCATATGTGCATTCTGTGACATGAAAGATTTTTACAAAAATGTGTTAAAATGTGGCATGAATTCAATCATATAAACCAGTAAACATGTCCATAAGTTCCTCCCAGCTCCTTACAGAAAACTTCATTTATGTAATGTTCGTATGGGAGCCATGCTGATGGATTGCACTTTTCCATGGACCTTTGGAGGCCTGGGTATTTCTGTCACCCAAACCATGTTGTAAGAGTCCGAATTGTTAGTTCAGGAGCTTGATAACTGTTTAAACCAATGAGTAAACTTTGTCCTGAGCTAAATGTGAAGGACGGCTTAACCTGTCTCCAAGGCAGTTATCTGGATCAATAAATATGCTCAGAGAGATACCCCCACCTTGTACTCTAGATCTGTATGCAGAAAATGGATAATTTACTTTTGTACTCTGTCCTGAGAGCTAGAGATTCTCTATTTCTATGAAGTCAGGCACTTTGGCCTCTTATGCAATGAGCACACAGCTGTCACATACTGAGCTGTGGGACATTTCAAAGGAATCCATCATAGGTGAACAGGAGAGGCCCCTTTGTGCCTAAAATGTTATCCTTTACATTATACCAACAGCTGTTCTATAGCATAATAGTTTATCTAGATCAGTGTGATAGACAAAAATAACTGTGATATAGAAGGTGGATGCATTCCTCCCATGAGGCCTGCTTACAAAAACAAACCAAGAAGGAGCTGATAAACATTTAGCAATAAGCAATGGAAAATGTCTTGTTTTCAGATTTAACATTTCTCAAAACAGACATTTCAATTTGATGCGAGAAGCAGAGTTCAAGTTCCCATTTCACGTTGTACATTTCTATGTTACCACCTCACCAAATAGCTGTTCATTTCTGAAAATCCTATTACTAACCACACCCAAGCAGCAACTGGGTTGTAGTTGTGCAGGTTTCTTTTGCACAATTCCCACTCAGAGTACAGTGTATAGTTTAAAAATTGAAAATAGCTCAATTTTAAGCAAAGTATATTGACAAGGAAGAATACATACTACTGTAAATCATTTTCATCATCATCATCATCATCATCATCATCATCATCATCATCATCTATACTCTAATTCCAGATGGGTTTTGTTTGTTTTTTAAAGCAGAATAGTGCATTATTACTTTCTTAGGAATAGTATTTGCCTTTTGGACACTCAAGTTCCTAAATGATGCAACTGCAAAATCAAAACATTCGGTTTGGAAATGTGGGTGGGTGGGTCTGCACGCACGCACACGCAGACACACACACGCAGACACACACACACACACACATATATATTCATTGCACGTAAACATATCAAAAAGCACAATACGTCTTTCATCTAGATCACATTTTAAAGAAATATATGCATTGCTTGGTAGAAATGATGGATGATTTGTTTACTTTATCAGTGTTTTGGTTTAACTAATGGAAAAGTGTATTGAAATAGAACTTTGTATTTCTTTCACTGAAATCAAAACTAATATACTTGTATTAATATAGATGTATTAAAACAGACCTTGACTTTTTCAATCTATTGTTTTGGTTCGCATTTATGCCTATTGTTTGGCCCCTTGTGAATGGTTCAAGTTGTATCCAAACTATGTTGGAAGTCCTGACAGGAAGTCAACCAAACAAGAATGAGCCTGCACAGCCTGGTTAAATATTGAATGACTCATAAATCCAGAAAGATACATGCCCGTCTAACCTAAGCTAGCTGAAAAAATTAACTTGGGTTTAAAAAAAAATTGAGAGGGAAAACTCTTGAATAAAGTTCAGTAGAAAATCTTTCAGGAGTGTCATTTTTCCAGTATTTTTTTTCAGTTCAGGGCACAATTCTATGCATATTTAGACAGAAATAAATCTTACAACTCCCAGCATTCCTCAATCAACATGCTGGCTCAGGAATGCTGGGAACTGTAGGACCCATTTCTGTCTAAACATGCATAGGATTGCACCCTAATTTATTTTATAATAACCAGATCTGTTTGGCACTGTCCTACAGTCAACTACAGCTTAGGCCTCCAAACCTAGTGGCATTTGCATAGACAGTATAGTCAATGAACCACAATACAAAGGAAATGGGTTCAGAAGACCACAAATATGCTACATACCAGGGTTCTGAATGAAAAAGGAAGAGTGAACCACTAGAAGATTCATTTGCACAACCTGATATTTTTACCTATTCAAGACTGGTATTTTATATTCATACGTTATCACTTTATTGCAACACCACTGACTGTCAATTCCTACTTGAGTCTTTCCCCTTTCCCATCTCATTTGTCTCAAGTAGATAATAAACTGTTTCACAAGAACCAGTCCACTTCTATTCTATGCAGCTCCTAGCACAGACTGATCAGTCTGTGCTAGGAGCTGCATAGCCAAATTTCACAATTAGCTGGCTTTTTGGTCAAGACTCATCTGTTCATAATGATCACCTTTGTAATGAGCCTGATCCATGTATTATGAATTTACTATTAAGTTCGGTATTGATTGTGAGCTTTGGAGCATGCATGGTGTGTATCTAAATAATGTCATTTCTATGCATGCACTGAGTTGGCTGGTTTAACTGTTGAATGATCTGGTGGTGCATCTTTGTCACCATCGCGGTTCGGGGAGAGGAGGGCGAGAACTCTGTGGGTCCATCTACCAATGGTTAGCAAGTAAACATCCATCTTGCAGACAGGCCATGTGAAAACAACCAGTCAGGAAAGGGGGGACATAATATGGTGGTGCATGACATCATGCTGCACTATACAAGAACAAACTACAGCTCCCAAGAGACTTGTTGATATTGCGCATTCACAAAAACTTATAGACATAGAATGAGAAATATTAAAGGAGAATTCTCATCTGAGCTCACATGGATAAAATTGTTACTTCACAAGTAAATGATGAATTCAGTCAGGTTACGTTTGCATACCATGAGTTACTCATTAATGATTAAATAGTGTCATTATTTGCCTATCGGCACCAATAAAGCAACATGGTGATATAAAGTGGTGCTATATATTCATCATGGTGCTATACACTCCATCATGGTTCATATACAGTCGTGTGAAAAAGAAAGTACACCCTCTTGGAATTGTATGATTTTACATATCAGGACATAATAACAATCATCTGTTCCTTAGCAGGTCTAAAAATTAGGTAAATACAACCTCAGATGAACAACAACACATGACATATTACACCGTGTCATGATTTATTTAACAGAAATAAAGCCAAAATGGAGAAGCCATGTGTGAAAAAGTAAGTACACCCTTACTGCTTCCATAGGAATTAAGATGCTAAGTAGCAGACAGGTGCTGCTAATCAAATGCCCTTGATTAATTGATCATCAGCAAGTATGACCACCTCTATAAAAGTTGAAGTTTTTTCAGTTTGCTGGCCTGGAGCATTCAGGTATGTGTTAACACAATGCCAAGGAGGAAAGACATCAGCAATGATCTTAGAGAAGCAATTGCTGCTGCCCATCAATCTGGGAAGGCTTATAAGGCCATTTCCAAACAATTTAAAGTCCTTCATTCTACAGTGAGAAAGTTGATTCAAAAGTGGAAAACATTCAAGACAGTTGCCAATCTTCCCAGGAGAGGACGTCCCAGCAAAATCACCCCAAGGTCAGACCGTGCAATACTCAGAGAAATTGCAAAAAACCCAAGAGTTACATCTCAGACTCTACAGGCCTCAGTGAGCATGTTAAATGTTAAAGTTCATGACAGTACAATTAGAAAAAGACTGAACAAGTATGATTTGTTTGGAAGGGTTGCCGGGAGAAAGCCTCTTCTCTCTAAAAAGAACGTGGCAGCACGGCTTAGGTTTGCAAAGTTGCATCTGAACAAACCACAAGACTTCTGGAACTATGTCCTTTGGACAGATGAGACCAAAGTGGAGAAGTTTGGCCATAATGCACAGCACCATGTTTGGTGAAAACCAAACACAGCATATCAGTACAAACACCTCAAACCAACTGTCAAGCACGGTGGTGGAGGGATGATGATTTGGGCTTGTTTTGCAGCCACAGGACCTGGGAACCTTGCAGTCATTGAGTCAACCATGAACTCCTCTGTATACCAAAGTATTCTAGAGTCAAATGTGAGGCCATCTGTCTGACAGCTAAAGCTTGGACGAAATTGGGTCATGCAACAGGACAATGATCCCAAGCACACCAGCAAATCTACAATAGAATGGCTGAAAAAGAAAAGAATCAAGGTGTTGCAATGGCCCAGTCAAAGTCCAGACCTCAACCCGATTGAAATGCTGTGGCGGGACCTTAAGAGAGCTGTGCATAAACAAATGCCCTCAAACCTCAATGAACTGAAGCAACGTTGTAAAGAAGAGTGGGCCAAAATTCCTCCACAACGATGTGAGAGACTGATAAAGTCATACAGAAAACGATTACTTCAAGTTATTGCTGCTAAAGGTGGTTCTACAAGCTATTGAATCATAAGGTGTACTTACTTTTTCACACATGGCTTCTCCATTTTGGCTTTATTTCTGTTAAATAAATCATGACACGGTGTAATATGTCATGTGTTGTTGTTCATCTGAGGTTGTATTTACCTAATTTTTAGACCTGCTAAGGAACAGATGATTGTTATTATGTCCTGATATGTAAAATCATACAATTCCAAGAGGGTGTACTTTCTTTTTCACACGACTGTAGTCAGGGTCTTTGGATGTTATAGGAGGCAACAGTCAAATATGCTCATTTCCTTTGTGCGTGTGTTCTGTTGTGGTGAAACAGGTGAGCTCAGATGTGGGAACAACTCACGTGTCCTCCTATGGTGGAAATGGGATATGACAGCAGGCTTCCCTCCCTGAATGTATATGCAGTGCCACTTGTGTCTCTTCCCTGAAGTTCTTCCTATTCCACATGGTCTTTGGTTTGACTTATTAACCTTCATTCACAAATATACTCAAGCTTTAAACATATGTAAATGCATTTCTCGGCATTCTTCCCTCCCTCTGTTGTTTTCCTCAATGTCTATCTTAAATTGTAAACTCCTTGAGGAAGGTACCTGCCTGTCCTGTTTCTCAAAACCTCCTGCCTTCTTAGGAGACAATAATGAAGTTTGCTAAGTAATCCACAAAGCTTTATTCAAGCATAAACATCTCTTCCCACTTTTCGAGTCTAATCTCTAAGAACTTTCCCCTAGGCAAAACTATGCAAACTAAGCAAGACAATTGTCCTTTCAAGAAGAATGGAAAGCTCTTTCCCAAGATGCTTAACTTCAGAGAGCCAGTGACTTTCTCTTGCCTTTCTTTACCTCCGCCTGTTTCAGTCTGCAGTGTATTCTAGGATCTGCTAACCTCTCCATGCTCTCCCCCTTGGAAGAATCTTGGCTTCCCACTGACTGTATATTATTTGCCCTTGAGGAGTTAAGCTCTGGAGTGTGTTCACTTCCAGCTGGTGAAGAGCCCATGAGAGCTTTCACCCCACTGGTACACGCTGGCCTGTGTCTGGCGCCGACTCCTCTACTTCAGAGTCTGATTCTGATTGATCACCTGAAACACCTTTTTCCAATCCAGGGGGAGCAGGGCTAGACATGACACTGCCTGTTTTGCCTATATCTCTGTTTTGTGCTATATATTGTTGGTGCTGTAATAGCAATAACAGTAATAATAATAATAATAATAATAATAATAATAATAATGTACAACTCACATATCTAGCTCTTGTAATGCCTCAAACCACCATCATCCCTATACAAAGCCTCACACAAAGCATTTATTTACTGCCATGGTGTTTGCTGAATATCTTCTGTTGTCGTCTGTATATATGTTAATATCTGAAATATCTTGAACGTGGACATTACCAGTGAATGCTAACAGCCCCAATAAATTGTGTGGAACTCCAGTGACAGCTGAAAGTCACCTAAATGTAATTGTCAGCATTCACTTTTGCTGAATCATAGGGGAATATACAGTATGTCTTTGGGTATTTGTAGAATTCATCTAGGATTGTCAACATGCACAAGTGAACATCTACATTTACCATATCTTGGCCATTTACTTTAACATATACATATGCTTACTTTAAAAAACACACATTTCATTTTAGAAAGTTTCTTCTTTTCTTTCTTTCTTTCTTTCCTGCTGCTATTTGAGCTTGAGAACGATTGCGTGAATGTTTTAAAGACATTAAAAATGTATGTGAAGATATTCATCAAAGCAGCAAAACATTCACCCTGATTTGCTAATTAGAAATGCCCTGCCCCATAAGCTTATAAAAAAAGTAATTAAGAACATAGCAACTGCTTAAAAAAGAACAGAAGAAGAAGCCGAAATGCACATAAGAGGCAGGGTGGGTAAGGAAAAAAAACCTAATCTTTTAAGCAGTTTCATTATTACTGTCTTCAAGCATCACAGTACATTAGAAAAGAAAAACAGATGTGATCCCTTAGGTTTCTTGATCAGAGCATTAAGAGCACTGAGTGTCTCTTTTGAGACAGAAAATATGATGCATAAATTTCCTAAATATATAAATAAAATATCTAGCTAAGAATTTACTATTGCTAAACTAAGATACACTTTGCATGTTACATTTTATCTTTGGTAGTTTTATTGTGGGGTAAATTAGAGCCATCTGTCCCAATATTACAGATGAGGCAATCTGCAATTTACCTCTTGGTGGATTCTTATGTAGGCCCAGTGAAGCCGTATGCATCTATACCTACTTAAGTGCTTATAGTAAACTTCTGGGGTTCTTTCATAGAAAAGTAAGACTGATGAAAGATCTGTGATCCTGGACAACCATCTGTCAGGGATGCTTTAGGGTGGATTCCTGCATTGAGCAGAGGGTTGGACTTGATGGCCTTGTAGGCCCCTTCCAACTCTGCTATTCTATGATTCAAGGTTGCTCTGTGGTTGTAGCTAGGCTAGTCTGAACCACTACCACCTCCTCCTCCTCCTCCTCCTCCTCCTCCTCCTCCTCCTCCTTCTTCTTCTTCCATTTGTATACTGCCCCATAGCTGAAGCTCTCTGGGTAGTTCACATAAGATAAAAACACTTAAAAACAATATACAAAAATTTACCAATCACAAATACATGCAAAGTCCACATACATTTTACAAACGATGAGTTAAAAAAACAGACCCAGGCACCCGGAGGAGGACCTTAGATGTTGAACGCAGTGTTCGGGTAGGTTCATGTCAGGAAAGCTGTTAGGATGGAAGACCTCCGAATACCCCACATAAGCTATTTTGAGCTTTCTAAAGGAAAACTGGCCTATAAGTAAAATAAATTATATTTGTAATGTATTTATTTGAATACAGCCTTCCTCTAAAATAAAGGCAAAGCAGCTTATAAGTATATAACAAGTGATTTATTTTTAATACTTACTATTAGCACTTAATACCTGCTGTTAGCCTTACCTTCAACTACATGTTGCGTAGGTAGGAATTATTGGTGGTGGGAATAATTCACTGAGAAACTGGGCACGTCTGTGGAATCTCAGTTCATTAGAGTGGCAATTTGGGGGAAGTTTTCTGTCAAGCATCAATTGCATGTAAGGATTACACAGCAGCAGACCCATCTAAGTAGCCACCACAACCCAAAACTTTCCAGGCTTCCAACTTGAGTACGGGGCTTTGTCTCACAGGAATTGCTCCCAACTGCCTTCAGCACCATGGAAAGCTCTGAATGTGCATTCCCAGTGTACCTGCAGACCCCAACACTGAAAAGAATGGAGTTGTCCTTACCCATCTGGAAAACCATGTGTGTATGTGCACCAGAGCTGCTGAGTTAGGGCTTTTAAGAGCAACATGCTTTGATACAGTTTTGAATATTCAGTAGGTTTCACCAAGCATTATTTATTTCATGAGGCATTTCAGATGAATCTCTGTAGGGTTCATTTATCTTTCCCACACGTTGCATCCATCTCGAAACTATTAACACTGAAACAGGATTTGATAACTCCTTCCAAATGCCGTCAACACCACTTCTAACAAATGAACACTTGCAGCCCATTTAATTTCTCAAATGAAATGATTAAATTGATGTTATTGTGGAAGCATTATTTTGTTGCTTAAAAACCTTTTAAAATGTTAATTACTGGGCCCCTCCAAAAGCTTTCATCTTGTCTGACTTCACTCTTGTACGCAAACCGTCTCTCTAGACTAGCTGATCAAATGTAAATTCAGCTACATTACTCTCCCTCCTCCAACTTTCCATTCACTCTTTTTTTTTTTTTTTTTTTTTTTTACACCTGCAACTATTCTCCTTGGATCTAATATTTATATGAATTTACCTTTAATTTTTCTCCTCTTTCATCTTCTGAATGTGTCAGTATAATGCACAGATCTCTCCTTCTCTCCCACTATCCTGTTTATTTGCCTTCACAATAGATTCATTAACTAGATTTTGGTGCTCAAGCAATATGGACACATCCATTTCAAAGGCAGCTTTAATGGCATTTCATATTTTTTTCTGCATTAAGGAAGATTAAAGTATATTACAATAGCCTTTACTGCCCCATTTTCTTCATTTTTAGAAGTGGTCAGTTTTTAAATTTTTTCTTTCTCTTTCTTTCATCTGCAGTGTTCAATAAATTGTCCAAGCCTTTCAGATGATAGTTCCAGCAAATTGAGTTCTATATTACAACTCTGAACTATTGTTTAGCCCGTCATCACTCACATAAAACAGTCCTATTCACACAAGACATCAAAAGAGCAAATATATGTTCGATGTAGGTAAAAAGATTACTGTATCATTTTGTTAATTGTTAGTGATTATTCTGCTAGTTTAGAGGTGGCGAATTTGCTAAGGGATGTAATAACAGCATGATATACAGATACGCTACGTCATAAATTACACCATTCAGAAAAGGCCAGATCTATCATCTTTTAATAGCTTAAGGTGCACTAATTTTAATAGCAGTCAGAGATTTTAAAAAGCTGGACATGGGCTGATTTTTTAAAATTTCTTTTATACGAGAGCTTGTGAGATGCTCTGGAGAATTCCAATGACTTCAGGGCTGAGAATAATCAAAGAAGGAGGAAGCCATAATACAGCCACGGCTATGTTGCAAATCTACCTAGTTTCTTCAGATGCAACAAAGAGTGGTGATGTATTAAGTGCCATACATGCAAATTGGCTAGATTAGGAGCTTCCAATAACAACTATAGAAACAGTTGGAAGGTAACCCAAAGGTCATTTAGTCCAACCCCTGCTGAAGCAGGGAATCAGTTACTACAGCATCCCTGACAGTGGACTGCTGACCTCTGCTTAAAAATGTCTAACAAAGGAGAATTCATCATCTTCTGAAGAGGTCTGTTCCACTGTCAAATACATTATACTGAAAGAAAGTTCTTCCTAATGTTTAACTGAAATTCCTTTTCCTGTAATTTGAACCCACTGATTCTACCATCTGGAGAAACAGAAAAACACACACACTCCATTATCTACGTGGCAGCCCTTCAATTATTTGAAGATAGCTATCATATCACCTTCTAATTATCTCTTCTGTTGTTGTTGTTGTTATCAAGTTTACTTTAGAAACTCAGGACTTCCATAAGACTGCCCCTTCCTTATAGCTGGGAAAAGGACTGGACCCGTACACCCTTTGGTGTGCTTTGCTCATTCAGCCAGAGTCAGTTTAGGGTTATATCCAAAGTTGTGTGCTACAAAAGGGCCTGTGTGCTACAGAGGGCCTGTTCAGACAATATGCTAAGCCATGATGAGCCATGATAAGGCCCTTTTGCAGAAAATGGTTAGTAGTCTGTTTAAACTGTGGTTATGTAACCACCATGGTTAGGAATGGTTCACACGACATGCTAAGCCATAAAGTTTACTTCAAAATGCTTAACCACCATCTTAGATATAATCTGAACAGAGTCTTAGGCCTAATCTACACTAAGCAGGATATTGCACTATGAAAGCAGTGTATAAAAGGCAGGAGCAACACTACTGCTTTATAGCATTTTTGAAGTACACTGACAACTGTTGGGGCCCATTGACAGATACCATATACCGCTTTTGTAGTGCAATATCCTGCTTCGTGTAGATTAGGCCTCTGTATTTGACTTTTAATGTTTGATCTAGGACATTTGTTTTTACTATTTCTGGCAGCAGATCCCCCAAGAATATTGATCAAGTCCTTCAGGTTTCTTTTGACTAAAGTTTGTTGCTAAACTCAGGAAAAGTATCAAAAACAATTTGAGCTTGAAGGGACAGATTAACCCAGTAAAGGAAAGGTTTTTTCCCCCCCAAGGATCTTACTCTTTTAAACCCATATTTACATTTTTTGAAGAGCTGAAGAGACTTGTTACGAACACTTTGGTTATTTTCATATTACCCCAAAACCCCAAATGTTTTTTTTTGTCTCAAACTTATATACAGAGCTGCCACGGTGCTAACAGAAATTAAAGCTAGTGCAACAGGGAACTATATTTGCTAGCAGAACTGGAAACTCTCCCAAATTAGTACTTCAGGAATTGCAAAAGTCAGCAGAGCTGACAGAATAGAGCTTTGCTGACTTGGCCCATTCTGCAGTTGCTAATTTGGGCTAGTTTCTGGGGTTGGATTAACTCCCTGTTGCAGTAGCATTCAAAGTGCACTAGCACAGTGTGTTCAGCGGTGGTAGTTTGCCGGCACAGGATACTGTCCAATGCATAGAAATCACCAGATGTAAACACATTACAGGATATTCACCAACCAACCCCCCCAGATTATTGAATACTGTTTTGACAAATTCTTGATTATTTCTAATTTCGAGGCAAAAATTTTTACTGTTGGAAATCCAGTGGTGTTATAATCAAACTGCGTGAGATCCTTTCATTCTTCTGCCAATACTTGTGTTCTTCCATCTATAAAATGTCCTACAAGAACATTTAACCTGCAGTTATATGACACATGATAATAGCAATTTGAATAATACTAAGCATCTGAGTATCAAACTTATATCATACCAAAGCCTCTGTTACATATTTAGAACCCCCCCCCCACAAAGTTATGCTCTGATGATAAACATTTGAACTTTTCAATAGCCAGTGTCCTGAGATAAAACTAAAAGCTTTTCAGCACTGCCTCACGAAAAGGAAGCATTTCATGTTTTGTGTCTGTATTTGGAGACAACTTGAAAAATCATTCTACTGGAATTAAAAATCCCTGATTCTGGAAGCACACAAGATGATACAGGAAAATATGATATATTAGAATAAATTTCAGTTTACTATGTTAATTAGGGTGGCCTCATTTTGGAAACCAAAAAGGACAACATGGCCACTCACAAGGGGGGGGTGTCCACCAACATGTCTGCCCCCCAGGGAGGTGTGTCCAGCCCCAAGGCGGCATGCCCACTCGAACATAGCCTTGGTCACATGCCTGATTTTACAGCACACAATTAAGACAAACCTGTTCTATACAACACATTAATGTTAAAATCACTGAAATAAAGAACAAGTGTGACATTCAATATATCTGAAATTAACTTCACTCACTCCTACTTTTGTAGCTTTTGCTATACTTTGAAGCTTTTGCTATACTGTGTGTGATACAATCTCCCCTTCCCTAAAATATCTTTTCTGACTGCAAATCCTTTACTGGATGACCATAGTCTCACCTTTCCTAACATTTAACACTCTTTCTCCATCATAGAATCATAGAATAGCAGAGTTGGAAGGAGCCTAAAAGGGCATCGAGTCCATCACCTTTCTCATATCCATACTCACAGATTCAGCATGCTGCTACCACTGAACAAATGAAGCAGTTGACAAGTGGAGAAAAATCTAGTACAACGAACTAGCAACGTAGCATTCAGAAAGAGTATGAAATACTATTACCCTGCAAACATTAGCCATAGAACAAAATGGACTGCTTGTTGCAGTCACTTCTCACTAGCACCTCAGCTTGTTTCAACTTCTGGTTTATCAATGAGAAACTAATCTAAAAATTTGTCATTATACCTCTGGTTTATTAGTCATGTAAACAAGGCCATGGTATAAAGAAAGCAATATAAAGAAAGGCCAGAATGGATGCCTATTAACACAATTCTAGACAAAGTTCTTTTCCTTATTTTATCCAAATATCTCCTGAATTTACACTGCCTCAGTGTGTAGAGAACAGAAATCCCAATCAGGGACCCAAAGAAGGCTGCCTAAAGAAACCTCAGAAATAAGTCCTGTTGATTTCAATAAAGCTTACTCCCAGATAAATGAATATAGGATTGCAGCCTCTTCACATCTGTTCACCTTAGTCGAGCAAGTGCAAGCCCTTCCTGTCAAGGACAACTATGCACTTACCAGAAACTAGCCTTGTGGATCATGAAACCAGCAGGAGCTCTCCAGAAATACACTTTCAGAGCCTAGGAGATCCAGACACACTCAAACAAGTCAAGCCAAGCCATGCCATACACTCATATATTATCTTGCGGGGAAAAGAACAGTTCTGAGACAAGACAACACTTTGCAATCAACCAGACATAACAGTAAACCAAAGAAAAACACACCTACCTCATTGACGTAGCAATACCTAATGTCAAAAATGTTGCAGAAAAGGAAGAGGAAAAGAGAGGGAATAATACACCATTGGCTATGGAAGTTAAAGAACTATGGCAACAGGAAAAGTAACTGTTAATCATTTAGTCATGCCCACATCACCAGTCACCAGCATCACATCAATTTAAAAAAAATTTTTTTTTTTACAGAAAACCTTCAGAAATTAGGCCTACCAAAATACATCCACACCAACATCCAGAAAGCAGTCATACTTAAAAACATGTTCAATAATCAGGAAATTTATGAATCAGTAAAAGACAGCATGACTTTTGGCAACATGGCAAAACCCGTCATGTTCATCTAGAAAAACCACCAAGAGCAAGAAAAGATGATGATAATGACAATAATAATAATAATAATAATAACAATAATAATGGCAACCCTGTTAATTTTTAAAAAAAGATTTCTTAAGAAAGATAAACAATTATCAATAATTGTTACAAAATATACGTCATGCCAATTGCATCAAACAAACTGGAGAGGAAGGTCTATGGGTTAAAATGCATTCTTTTAAAAAAATAATTACTATCTTCTAATACCTGCTAGAGACCCACTACTTCCTTTGCAGTGGGTCTCTAGCTGGTGTTAGAAGACCAAACCCCCGATCACCCCTTTATCATAGTAGAAGGCTTCCCCCCCCCCGTCAAACATTAACTAATTTACTGCACTCGGTTGACACAACTCTCTAGTAAGATCTCTTGCACTTACTCAACTGTCACGAATAGAAGCTGCTCTTGTGCAGTTTCCATTCAGTTTATGGAGCCTGTGTAAATAAGCTTCTGAGTGAATTGCGCCCACTGAAAATGCAGTCACTGGCCCCAGGAAAGGAAGGTACACTTTGCCATGGAATTCCACTATACCAAGCATAGGAAGTTGTTGTGTAGCAGTGTACACTTGTGCAACAGTTAGCCCTGTGCATTGTTTGGGCAATAGGGAAAACATAAAGGCACTTATCAGATGCCTGGTGTATGTTGTATAAGAATATCTTCTCTCCAGGATAATCTCTGTGCCTATACAATGCCTGTCATGGGCCACAGCTAGACCTAAGGTTTATCCTAGGATCATCCAGGGTTCACCCCTGCCTGAGCACTGGATCCCCTGTGTGCCACCTAGATGAACAGGTTTGACCCCTGGATGATCCAGGGATAAACCTTAGGTCTAGCTATGGCCTTAGTTAATGGCCTTCACTGCTCCTATTTGTCTGTCCAATGCCTAACCCAAGTGTTTATAGAAATCTTGCAACTACCACAATTAAATGGTAAATCACAACTAATCTTTGTTCCCATGATTCTGTTCTGTTGGTTGACACCAGCACATAGAAGGCAAAGGAAATTTGGAAGATGCTGAGAAAATGCTGGACTTAAGGTGGAAGACAGATTTTACAACAGAACAATCTCAGGGTGTAGGTTTTAGGCAATAAGTCGGTAGCCTAGTTTTCTCAGAAGAAAAAGAAAATAATGGAAAACTGTAACATTCATTTGGAGGCCTCAAAGGCATAAAAAAACCCAATTCCAACTGTTATAGGTCCCTGCAGGAGTCTACAAAAGAACTAAGCTTTTTAAGTAAGAAAACTAGATTTTGGCCCAGAGGGCCCTGTCATTGCTGTTTAATAGATGAAACTCTTTTGATACAAATATGCTGTTTACTTCTCAGCTTCAGCTTTCATAAAATATAACCTTTTTATGATTTATGACCTGGAGAGGAAAAAAATGTAGGATAGATTTTTAGCTCTGAATTGGTTGAATGTCAACAAGAAAAATATAGATAACATATAGAAGTAGCTGGGTATTAATGCCACACAAAAAGATTTTATTTTTATTTCTTCTCTCTCTCTTTTACAAAAGTTCAGTTTTTCTTCTTATAGTTGTTTATGAAAATGGTTTCTTTTTTAATTGTGTTTTTGTGAGAGATTTAAAAACATTTGAAATTTGCTCTTTTAATTGTAAAAGTGGATGCTTAACCTGGAATTCACAACATATTTTCTCCCAGGTTTGAATTTTACTGTTTGACTTGGGAATTTTTTTAAAAAAACAATTTTATGCAGCAGATCTTGACAACAGGATTTATTTGATTTAAGTTTAGTGCTAAACACAGGACAAATGACAAAGGCTGATCAAAGAAACAATTCATGTGTGAAGAGTCACATCAGCTGAAGAAGCAAAAGTACCCACCCCCTTTTCAAGCATCTTACTCTTTTAAAACCACATTTATAATTTTTGGTGAGCCAAAGCGACTTCTTATGATGAGTTTGGTCATTTTCATATTGCTAAATTGGTTCAGATTGACCTGATTTAGGGAAGGGTAAGGATGATTGAAGGGCTTTTTGTTTTGATTGTTTCATACCATATTCATAAAGAAAAACTTCCTGATAGTAAGATCTGTGCAACAGTGGAACAGTCTACCTATGGAGGTTGTGGGTTCTCTATCTCTCGAGGTTTTTAAGTGGAGGCTTGACAGCCACCTCTCATGGATGGTTTAATTGATTTTCCTGAACATTGCGGAGGGTTGGACTAGATGCTCCTTGTAGTCCTTTCCAACTCAGCAATTCTATGATTCTATTAGCTCTTCAGGAAGAAAGATGTTCAAACCAGTGTGGCATAGTGGCTAAAGTGTTGGACTGGGAGTCAGGAGATCTGGGTTCTAGTCCCCACTTGGCCATGGAAACCCACTGGGTGACTTTAGGCCAGTCACAGATTCTCAGCCCAACCTACCTCACAGGGTTGTTGTTGTGAGGATAAAAATGGAGAGGAGGAGGATTACGTACGCCGCCTTGGGATCCTTAAAGGAAAAAAGGCGGGATATAAATGCAATAAATAAATAAACCATGTAGTACAAGTAATCAATTTTTCAAAGGATCCATTTTTAAAAATAATGGATCCAATGACCCACTTTCTCCCTGGGCATTCAATGATAGAAGGTCAGCATATGTTTATTTTATTTTTTTAAAAAATAACAATATGTAGAAACCAGCGAACAGGACGAAGTAGTTATTAGATTATCAACAAGGTAATTGAACTGTTGGCTGCATTAGGCAAAACCTGGAAGGTAAGAAAAAAAGAACTGTTGGGTAAATGCAGCCTAGGTTTTCACACTGTTGTCTGCTTCTTAGAGGTGCATAAATTACAAGTTATAAGTGCAAAGGCAAACAGACAACTTCTTGCAAATGGGAAATGAAGATACAGGCATTGTATCTCTAAAGCTGTACGGCGAAGATTGCAGAGAATACTTTTTTTTCTTGCCACCTTTGAGTTTGAATTGCATTTTGCTTAACATTTAGCAACAGGTTTGCTTTTGGGTTGCCTTTTGTTCATTTTGTTTGTGAGCCTTTGGAACATAAAGAAATGTTGATTTTTCAGGAAGCTTGGGGAAATAGCTCGATCCCAGACAAATTGCCTCAGAAGTCTGCAAAATGACTTAGCCCACCACAGAGGCATGGTTGTAAAAATTGAAAAGGTTTTCACTTTTGACTCTTCCAAGGATTGCAGAAAGAGATATTTGCTAGTGTGCGTTCTTTGAAAACTGTTGCTCGGTACATTAAATTACCAAACATATTACTCTGGGAACACTATATGTTGAGCTTCTTCTTTCTCCTTCTTCTATATTGAATGGTACGAATCAGACATTTCTCATAAATCTTCCAATCTTATATGTTTGTTCCTGTATAAAGTAGTTTCTTGATTGTAATAATAATAATAATAATAATAATAATAATAATAATAATTTGTATCTCAAATTACATTGCATCAACTGTGCTTATGGATGCTGACTTCCCTGCCCCCTCCTTCCCAGAGTAGCCCTCCAGACTGCAGGAAATGCTACACAGAGTCAGGAGACCTTGCTGAATGGGGTGAGCTATGGTGTAGGGAGGAGGGAGATCACCCCAAATTGGGCAGAGGGACAATTGTCAGAGCCCTTTCTCTTGCAGAAGGTCCCTTCCTCTTGTGGAAGGCAGATATTCTATCTAACCCAATAACTCATCATCATCATCATCACATATAATAATAATAATAATAATAATAATAATAATAATAATAATGTGTTTGGATCCATTAGTTTAGAAGACCAAGTCAATACAAGTAAAGGTGGATTTGCTGGAAATTTGAAAGTAAATGGTTTAATAAAACAATGTGACATTAACCAGTTTAAGAATAATTTTGATAGACAATGGGTAGTATCCTATTGTGTTCATGTGCTTCTGGGAGTGGCCACTCACACAACGGGGCATTTGCAATTCTAAAGAATTACCCCAAAGAAGCAGAAACATTTGTTTCCAGAATGCGGCAGGTCAGAAAAGCAGAAGGGAGCTCTGTTACGTGTCCCAAACTGGAAACAAGCATTTCCACTCATTTCCAGTGGTTTTTTTTTTTAGAAGCACAAAAGTCCTGTTGCACAAGCAGATGTACCTGTGACTGCAACAGAACCAGCAGAGGTGGAGTGATCATGTTGGATACTGCCCACAGAATGCAATCATATACTCAAGGTAGTGCTGACTGAGGGGCTATAGGATATGGTGGAACCCCAAGTATGCTGGTGGAACATGAGAGATATGATGACTATAGGAGATACATTGGTACAGCTGCTTGGATACCCCAGCACAATACTCCACCTATGTATTTGTTCTTCTGGGAAGATCCTGCCATAGCAGTAGCCAAAATAGCATAGAGATGTGGATGTGACAGGGGAAGAGCAGGCTTACAGCAAATCCCATATTCTTTCAGACTCTGCCTGTGCCTCCAACGATGGCTGGACTTTATGCTGTCAATGGAGCTGATGGAAAGAAAATGCCCACTATTTAACTCAATGAAGAGGGAACAAATACACACGCACGCACACACACACACACACTGCTCCCCCACTCTGGCCTCATCATCACAATGGGCAAAACTCTGCACTCAGTCACAGTACACCAATACGTACAGACTCCCAATATGGAGGCCTTAACTGAGATGACAGGGCACATGTCTCAGGGCTATATCACTCTGGCCTCATGTCATGTACCCTCGGATAACACAAGGGAGAACTCTAGTGATAGGAACCTAGAAGAAAACAGTCTGCCACAGAACATACACTGAACATGCTTCTTTCCCTAGAACCTTCACAGTACCCTGCCTCAGGATTCAAGACACCAGTGCCCACCAATCATGGGCCAGCATGGTGATGTTCTGTTGACATCACGGAGATGACCTGGCAATACCAGGTCAATTTCTAGAACTGAGGAAGCAAAGACAGAGCATCCTGCCCTAGTAAACAAGAGAAGTGGACCACCATGCTATAAAGTCTAACTACTGGAAATGTCACACCTCTTTCCCTCTTGTTCTATGTGAAAACCATGCCTTGACTAAACAATTCTGCATTGGTGAAACAATTTCCCCCCACCCCCAGCATCGGGAAGCAGTAAGCACTCACCCTCACATGCAGGTAAGCTCTCTGTTGCTGATGGCCAAGCACTCCACTCCAGTTATTGCCAACCAACACTCAGGGGACATTTTCCCTTGCAGGATCACACCCTGGATTCATGGACTAGAAGAACAAAGTGTCACTGCGCACACAGAGTTCTACAGCAACCACTACAGGGGAAAGGATAGGTACTGGTTCATCACTGCAATCTCCCTTTCAATTTCAACATCACGGTCTTTAGATGAAGTGAATACTTACAATTCAGGATGGATAAGCTTATTTTGAGTCCATGTCAGTTTCACAAGTGTTGATTCATAAGTCTGTTCATCCCCTTTTTGGCATTAAGGTGTGATTTTTTTTCTTTAAAAATCTACACAAAACCTTAAATCTATATTTTTTAATACATTTTTCTCAAAGTATACATTTCCAAACACATATATTCTAAAAATACACATTGTAACATTTGAAATTGAAAGGCTAGCTGTGTTCTCATCTGTATGTTAGTCTGGGAGGTGCAGAGCAAGTTGGTTCACATCAAAATGGAGCCAAATGCAATTATCGGACATCCCTGCTTTGGATGCTATCCAGGATAGGACTTAAAGCTTCACTGGCTTGCAAATCATCGAGAACCGTAGGAAAATACAAAGTAATTTGTAGTATCTGTTCATGAACATACCTCCTGGCACCTTGCAGTAAACCATTCAAAGGTCAGCACAATTCATTCATAGATGTGGTTATGAAGCTTTTAGTCTCTCTTTGGGCAACATTGGTAATGGCTATGTGATGGCTGTTTGCTACGTTAAGAATGTTAATTTGTTTGGAAGTTGCAGATGCACGGATATAAAAACCTATAGCTTATAATTAAGTGTGATGTCATCACTTGTGAAGAATGTAATTATGATTTCTCTGTGAGTGAAATATTTACAGCAAAGGTGAACACAAGGTACAGCTTATTGCATATTTGGTCTGCAGCCAAACCCATTATTTACTTTGGGGGTAGCCATGAGGTGGTTTGCTTATGTTTATATGTCCCACTACTCATCAGTGTTTCATTTCATTTTCAGGATGTTTCTAATGTAACACCTCATCTCAAGCAGTATTTTGTTTTTGTTTTTTAACAGTGGTCTCTCTCCTCTAAGCTGTACACATTCTCTGAGGCCATAAATATCAACCTGACAAGTGGTAAGAAGGATTTTACCACAGATTAGGTACAGAGGTGTGCAGGTATAGACATCTGTAACCTCCACCTCCAAATAGGAGGTAAACCAGAGGGTTGTTAATTTCATGGGGTTTGAACTGAAGTGATATTATAAAACTGAGAAAAGTCATGCCCCCCCAAATAATGCGGAATCAACAAGTTCTATTGGTTTCTTTTCTCTGTCTTTTGCTAATAAGAAGGTATCAGTGGTTCCCAACCTTGGGTCCACAGATGTTGTAGTCCAACAATTCCCAGCATCCTTGATCATTGCCCATGCTGCCTGAGGATGATGGAAGTTGTAGTCCAACAACATCTGGTGACCCAAGGTTGAGAACCACTGAAATATACATCCAGAAAATATAAGTTTTGGACATGGAAGTCTATCTAACTTAAGCCTACTTGGAAATTATAACTTTTTACCTAGACTCTTTTAGCCCCTATCCCTACATGCATGAAGGCTAATTGTGGTGGCTTGGGAGGTAGAGGAGGGCAACAGGAAGATTTGTTTACTCAAGTGTTCTTTCTGGAACACTTACCAATCACTCTGAACAGCTCCAATTGTCATCAACAGGTTTGCCAACCCACCAAAATGGAGATAAAAAAATACTTGTAAAATATTGATTCAGGGTTCATAAACTTGACCCAAATTCAGACAAAAGAATCCTTGTTTATTTCTTTGAAAAACAGATGTTGGCCCTTTTGGAAATGCAGCTTATGACATTTTGACTGTTCTAAAACGAAACAAAATACAGAATACTCCATCATGTTTTCATTGCCTGGAGTTAATGGCAACCAATCATCCATGAATGTGGAATCTCCAGTCATTGTTCATGGTTTATCTGAAAGACATCTTAGAAGTACTTTTGCTTCATCACAAAATGTAAGAAGAAATGCTATTGCTTTAGCGGAATGTTCAGCTTTGAGAATAGAGAGGCATCATTAAACTAGTGCCACAAGCTCATTTTACCCACAGGGCAATGGGCAAGTGAAACATGGAGTGCTATTAGCTTAAATGATTCTTATGAGTAAAATTTCCACTAGCACTGTTGAACAATACAGCACACCACTTTTGCATTTGTAGTTAGCTTTAGCTATATCATTATGGAGCAATGAATTTTACTGACTATAATGGCTGTGACAAGCTTGACCAGGGGGTACAGAGTGCAGAACTCAAAAGCACAATTTCAGAAAAGGGTGAAAGGTAAGGAGGGAATATTTCTACCAGTTGATAATTGACATTATCAGAGGAATTTGGTTCTCTGACAGTTTATTGAGTAGGAAGACTGCACAATTGAGGCTGCAGGATTTGTATATATTTTTTAAAGACTGGCCATATAAGCTTCCTGGGACTGCTTCTGGTGGGAAAGAAAGACTATAAGAAGAGTCATGCTGGATCAGACCAAGGGTCCATCTCATCCAGCATTCTGTTCACACAGTGGCCAACCAACCGCCTATGGGAAATCCATATACAGGACATGAGTGCAAAGCCTGTGTTCCCCAGCAACTGGTTTACATAGGCTTATTGCCTCTGATACTGGAGGTAGCATAGAGCCGCCAGTACTAGAAGCCCTTGATAGCCTTCTACTTCAGAAATTTGTCTAACCCCATTTTAAAACCATCGAAACTGGTGGCCATCATCACATATTGTAGTAGTGAATTCAATAGTTTAACTATGCACTGTGTAATGGAGTATTTCCTTTTTTCTGTCCTGAATCTCCCACCAATCAGCTTCATGGGATGTCCCTGGGTTCTAGCATTCTAAGAGAGGGAAGAAAATGTGTCTTATCCACATTCTCCACACCATGCATAACTCTGTACCCATCTTAAGCCTTAAAACATTTAAGATGGTGTAGAGTGACTATGTTGGGAGTCCATCATCCCAAAATGAAAGTTGTTATGGTACTACAAGCAGATGATTTCGGAATGCTAGTGTTTGTGATTGGGATGACATGCCATCTTAGCATTCAGGGATAATAAACAGAGTAACTCTACCCCTCAGATTCTATTTAAGTATGATTGCATGCAAATATACATGTACAGACTTTGCCAAGAGGTGCCCTTCCAGTATTCTGAATCAGGCAAACATTTCAATTGTGGGACACTCACCCACCCACACCCTTTCAGCAATTTGCTGGATTGTGACAAAAACAGGATACTTCAATGGACTGATCATGAACTCCTGAAATAGAAAATCCAAGGCCAGTGCATAACAATTCTCCCCATACTATTACTCAGGTGTATTAGCAACAGATGGAAATGGGAGTAGTAAAGGTAGTGGTAACAGACTATGGATATTAATATTAGATCCATTTACACAGCGCATGTGTGTTGCTGACCCGCAGTCCTGCCACCTGTAGTGATCAGTGATTCTCCCTGAATGAACAGAAATGCCTTCTGATCATGCAGCAGGATCTTTGGATACAAAGAAAAGAAGCCAGTGGGAAGAAGACATTGGGATGTTGCTTCTTGAAGTACAATTTGTATGACTACATTGTGTGACAACTGACTTGAAATTTTAAGAATATCATTTTTACAAAACATTTTTTAAAAACCTAAGGAGGTTCGCTTGGCACCTATGTTATATGCTTTTAGACGCCAGGTGAAGACCTTTTTATTCTCCCAGCATTTTAACAGTCTATAAATAAATTTTAACTTGGTGTTTTAAATTCGTAATTTTGCATTGCTGCTGTTTTTATCTGGTTGAGCTTTTATATTGTATTTTATATTATTGTTTTATACTGTTGTTTTATACTTTGAATGTTTTTAATTTTTGTGAACCGTCCAGAGAGCTCCGGCTATTAATAAATAAATAATAAATAAATTAAACAATTCAGAAAATACTGGGCTTGGCTCGCTTTGATTCTGGAAAATAATGTGTGAAGCACATTTAAATATGTGCTTCATTTTGGATGTGCCATTTATGAGCATCTCCTTTATCCTGGGCTCTAAAGAGACAGTAGTCATGTATTGGATAGAAGTTCTTTCTACTCTTTTGGGGACCAGATACAACAAATGCATGGTGAGGGGGCATGGAATCATGCCTGTTGTCCCTGCCTCCAAGTTCCCCAGTTTCATCTTTCCTTTATGAAAAAAGCATACCTTCATAGAAGTAGTGCATATGTGAGTTCTGTATGTGTGAAATTCTAAGGTGTATATTTGTGAATAAAATATGAATGCACTTGGGCTCTGTGCACATAGGGAACAATAAATGTGTTGCTTTGCCCCTTGAAGTGTCCATTGTACTTGGGTCCCAAGGATGTGAAAAGGATTACAGTGTCAGCCTTGAACTGGGGAGACTCACTTTCAAATTTCCACTCAACCATGAAAATCATTGAGTGAGTTTGAGCCAGTTACCATCAGGGAAAAGCCCATGTTTACGTCCCTGGAATCCTTGATGTAAGAGCATGATAAAATGATGCAATAAGAAAGAAAGAAAAGTTTGGTGATATAACTAATAGGTGCAATGATTAATGTTTTTATTGTACAAATGTTCATCATGCCTTGGTGCAGTATTCTACAAGCCCATGGTATGATCAGTAGGCAATGTCCATGGGTTATGAATACCCACATTTATGTGGAAATTGAAGTAAATAACTTAAGCCAGAGTCCTGTTGCAAGAATGTAAAACCAGACTTGATTTAACAATGTGCTCCATTTAGAAGTTATATGGGCCAAGTAATATTCACTCTGTCTTTCCCTTCAAGCTTGGTTGCCTGTAACTTGGCTGGACCAGGTAATTCAAAAGAAACAGTTTTTCTCCATTGAGGCCACCAATAAAAAGCAATGTGCATTAGAGTTTGGTAAAACCATGTATCGTGATTCTGTACAAGAACACATTATAGAATGCAAACTGGAAAACTGACAAAATTGCTTTTAATTTGAATTGGAGATAAATAATTGTCCACTTGAAACAGTTAATTGGGTTTAGCTTTGAGTGATAGAAGCATCTCACAATATGTTATTCTGAAAGGATAAACATTTGAGATGAATTAGGAAACTTGGAAACTACAAAGACTCCTTTATATTTACGTTCAGCTGGCTTTAACTCCAAACAAGGGCATGTAATAACGAACAGTTTGTAACCAATGTGGTAATATGAGTTTTGGTCCCTTTGGCCAACTATCCTTGATGGCCAAAGCATGCCATAGGAATGGCTACCATGCTTGATGGCCAGAGCATGCCAGTTTTACTCCTGAAAATGTCAGGAGTAAAGGGATCAAATGTCAGAAAAATCCATAAGCCCCATGGCTGTGAGACTGCTAACTAGCTCTGGGTGATATGAGTATGTCACACCAGTGCTTTGCCATTTTCACTGGCTGGCACCATGAATCTCTGAGCCCAATTCATGGTGCCTGTTTTGACTTATAATGCCTTTCATGGCTCGGGGTCAGTGTACCTGAAGGACTGCTGCTCTCTACCTGGATCTGCCCAGAGCACGGTATCTTTGGAGGCCCGTCTCTGAGTGTCCTCCCTGAATGAGGTATAGCAGGTGATTATAGGAGGGAGGACATTTTCAATATCTGGAATGCTCTACCTAGAGAGACTTGGTTGATTCCTAACTTGCAGCCTACGAATAATGTAAACACGCACAAATAAACATGACCACATGCTATTTCAGTTATTTGCCCGTAACATTCTTTGCATACATTTATCATAGGGCAGTGGCCTTCCTTGAAGTTATTTTGGGTAGAAATTGAAAAAAATTGCAATAGAACTCCTTTCGCTTATGGATGGTCATTATGTGTGCCAATTAGTGCCAAGGTGATATTGTCAAGTCACACCAATGATAAAGCAATCTTTGCGGTAATTTGTGTGGAAATAACATATTATTTCCCAGTTATTCATGCTTCATTTTTCAGCAGTAAACCACATGCTTTGCATTAATAAAGACCAAGTGGTCTTGACAATTAGTGGAGTGAACAGGCTTTTGTTCCCCTGTTATGTGTTGCAGGCTGTGTTCGGATGATCACAGTGAGGAAAGCAACCATTGTCGCTGTCCCCCAACCCTCAAATGCTGCAGGCGTGACTGCTATTTGCATTATTCCCCATGCTGTAGCGCAAGTTGGCATGTCGTCTGAACCCAGCAGGTGTTGCAGGGGTGGTTGCACCCACCCTACAACCTATGACATGCAGTAGAGGTTTAGGGTGGGTAAGACCCCCTCCTGCCATGCACTGGGTTCAGATGACATGCTGCAATGCAATGTGGGGAATAGTGCAAATAGCAGTCACACATGTGGCACATGGGGTGGGGGAGCATCCATGATGGTTGCTTGCTTCTCTGCAATTGTCTAAATTTTCCCAACATGTTCTCTTATATCTTCTCCAGTCTCCCTACACACAATTCTCTCCATTTGTTTTCTCTACTCTCCCCCATTCTTTATTTTCCCACACACTTTTGTTCCACTGCTGAGTGTTTGTACCTGCTGTTGGGCAATCTGGACAGATTAGGGTTTCTGTTCAGCCCTATTCATACATTACTTGTGTGACTAGGGTAAGTGTCACGAAAGGGGCAGCAGGGCCATGTGAATAGCTCTGCGCCAAACATTGCATCATTCCTTTCACCCCACAGTTCTTGGAGCTGAGTTCTGCATAACCTCTGAAGCGGATGCCTCCTGTATGGCTCAAATAATTTAGAATCTTGCGTAATCATGGACCATGGGTAGGAGAAAGGCCAGCCATTAGGGCCAAGCCAGGAGAGCTTTTCCAAAAAGGTTGAGGAGGGAATTTCCTCTATTTTAGGCTGAAAGGTCAGCCCTACTGGAGGAAGTCAATTAAATTAGGAGCGCTAGTTGCTTAACTTGTGCAACCTTCTTTTTAAATGCCAATAAATTGTTGTTGCTCATTTAAACCTGACAATTTAAGCCTGACAGTTTTTGTGAACCGCCCAGAGACCTCCGGCTATTGGGCGGTATAGAAATGTAATACATATATAAATAAATAAATTGAGACTTCTCACTTCATTCTGAGGTGTAGGTGTAATGGATTACTGTAGCAAGATCCCCACAAAGATAGTTAAGGACTTAATATACTGTTAAATTTGTTCCATCTTTTCAAATTAGATCTTACCCCTGGACTTGCAGCTTTCTGCCACTTTCTTTCACTATTCCCCCCCCCCGCCCCCAAGGTATATCAAAATCCTGCAGCTCATACAGTATTGCAGAATATTTCACGTCTAATTCATTCAAACATAGCATTAAGCTGTTCAGCATAGCAATAATGCATTAAAGTAGAAGACACCAGTCTGCCTTACTTTTTTTGTCTAATCTGAGTTATCATTTGCACTCTCGCTTTCTTTCCATTGAAATGAAAATTTGAATGACTTTCTGCCACTTATTTAATTGTCCATCCATTAGTTCAACAATCATATTTTGAAAAGGGAAACAAAATTTTGGCACTCTCACATTTTAACCAGAATATTTCTCCCAAATCAATGAATTTGTGAACCTTCCCATTCCCTTCAATTGCTCAGAAATAATTTAAGAAGCGATTTCAAATGTATGGGAACAATCAGATCTGATTTTGGAGTTAATAATATAACCAAATATCTAACTGGTGTTAACTTCCAAGAACATTCAAACATAGCTCGTATAACGGATTGTTGTTGAATACATTAATGAAAACAAATAAATTGTTTTAGACCCATCTGTTTTATATCCTTAGACCTCTCCTCTCATGCTTCTTCTTGCTGTAATGACTTTATAGGAACAGTTATACATAACATTACATTGTGTGCATATAATTTACTATTTATTTCTTGTATACCAAATATAAATTTAAAGTCATAATTAATTTGAGCATGTATAGCTAGACTATCAACAAAAATGGCAAACAAGGTTGATGAGAGAGGGCACCCTACCCTGCACATTTCGCTACCCCCCAAGGTAAGTCTCCATTAATGGACAGTTCTGCTCTTGCTTTATAATAGCACATAATCTAAGCCTGAAACTTCTCTCCCAGAGTAAATTCGTCCAAAATCTCTTTCAATGCTATCAAAAGCCTTTTCTGCATCCAAAAAAGCTAGGATTGCCAGTTGTTCAAACATATCCCCTCTGTGAATTGTCAGCAATCCTAACCTTGAGATCCATTGGCTACAGAGGGTTACAATGGGGTGGAAATGCCCCTCAGCCAGCAGAGAGGAGCTTTGTTGGTAGGGGTGGGTCCTCTCTCTCAGCCTCTGGTATGCCTGGAGAAAGCTCTGTGAGCATAGATTTACCATTGGTGGTCTTTCCATTGGTGGTAGGTACTGAAACAGGGTGTTCTGGGGCATTCTAGAGGCAGACTTGGATTTGTTGGTTCCAAAGCCCCCTCATTTCCCCAAGAGCCCCCAGCAAGCTGACAAAGTTAATTTCCTTCTCACTGAAACCATTGGGTGGAATGAGGAGGGAAGAGAAATGCCAGAGAACTTTCTGGGAAGAACCACTCCCACCTCCTGCCTGGTCAGCATGAGCTGGCAGGGCTTTGGAAGCAGAGGATCAACTGCCACTTCACCTTCCCTACATGTACTTACAATTGCTCTGCCCATTAATAACACTTTTTACGTTATTCTTTAACTTTTTACCTTTTACAAATTTGGCTTGATCTTCACCTATATATGTAGCTAATATAGTGTTTAACCTATTTACCTGGGTCCCAATTTTGTAATCATGATTAAGTAACACAGTTGGGTGGCATGGTTTACTCTCTCCCCCCAAAAAACTTTCTTTCGATAGTATCTTTTCCTGTGTCCAGGAATCTGGTAGCTTCTTTTTGAAGCTTCCTTTATTGATCATTAAGGTTAACACAGGAGCTAATTCATCTTTAAAAGTCTGATAAAATTCTGTGGATAACCAATCTAATTCTAGATTTTCCTTTTAGGCATCAATTGTATTTTCACTGCTTCAGTTACTACATCTACATTAGAGTATACCTGACTACTACACTTAATAGTGGGATTCAAATTTATTCAAATTTATTCAATGACCTTTTCTCTAGTAGGCTTTTCTGATTTCTATAACTTATTTAAGCATCCACCCATTAGCAATATTTTGTTTGTTCCTTCTAACCCACTTGGAATTGGGAGAGCATTCCAGGGGCCATAGCATATTGCAAATTCCTTTTCCCCTGCACTTCTCCAGGTCTGTAAACTCAGTTATGGCCTTGGAAGAGGGTCTGGGAGGGAGAAAAGGGGGTGGGGTGGTAGGAGGGGAGGGCTAAGGAGAGATGTGGATCTGCTGGATCCATGAACTTTGCAGTTACCATCACAGCTCATCGAGATGTAAGTCAGTGAGACAGGCTCAGAGGCCTGTTTAGCTGAAAATAACAAAATTGGTAGAATGGTAGGCTCTAAAAGTCTTCATCTTCCTTCCACCCTGCCTGGCTCTTGCTGGCAAGACACTGGATAGATGGGGGTCTCCATCTCCTCGTGACTGTGCTACACAATATGAAAAATGGAGCACATATACTATAAATTTATAATAACATTTTCTCACATTGGTATTATCTAGTTCCTATCCCCACATTTTTCCATATGCAAGGCAAGTTGCCTGAAGTACATTCACGCTGAAATCCTTATCCTGTGTGTGTGTGTGTGTGTGTGAGTGTGTGTGTGTAGTACGCTGTGACGAGTTTGCACGGCACTTTGAAGATAAAGTCGCTCAGATTCGTCATGAATTGGACACCACACTTAATGCAGCACCACTAGTAGAGGCGTTCAGAGCGCCGTCCGGCTCAGTTTTATTGGATGAGTTTCAGTTATTGAGGCCCGAGGATGTGGACAAGGTGCTTGGCCAAGTCCGGTCGACCACCTGTGTGCTTGACCCTTGCCCCTCGTGGCTCATTACATCAAATAAGGAGGGGATCGCCGGCTGGGTCCAGGAGGTTGTAAATGCCTCCTTGAGAGAGGGAGTGGTGCCGGCCTCTTTAAAAGAGGCGGTAATTAGACCACTCCTGAAGAAGCCTAATCTGGACCCGGAAGATGTTAACAACTACAGGCCGGTGGCTAATATCCCTTTCCTGGGCAAGGTGCTTGAGCGGGTGGTTGCAGGACAACTCCAGGCACTCTTGAATGAAACGGATTATCTAGATCCATTTCAGTCGGGTTTCAGGCCTGGTTTTGGAGCGGAAACTGCCTTGGTCGCCCTGTGGGATGACCTCTGTCGGGAGAGAGACAGGGGGAGTGCGACCCTGTTGGTTCTCCTGGACCTCTCAGCGGCCTTCGATACCATCGACCATGGTATCCTTCTGGATAGGTTGTCTGAACTGGGAGTTGGAGGTACTGCGTTGCAGTGGTTCCGCTCCTACTTGGATGGCCGATTCCAGAAGGTGGTGCTGGGGGATTATTGCTCTGTGCCGTGGCTCCTAAGCCATGGGGTTCCGCAGGGCTCTATTTTATCCCCTATGCTGTTTAACATATACATGAAGCCGCTGGGGGAGGTTATCCGGAGATGTGGACTGAGGTGTCATCAATATGCGGATGACACCCAGCTCTACCTTTCCTTTTCATCAAACCCAGGTGAGGCAGTGACTGTTCTGAACCAGTGCCTGGGCACGGTAATGGACTGGATGAGGGCTAACAAACTGAGACTCAATCCAGACAAGACGGAGGTACTGTTAGCGGGTGGTTCATTTGTCCGGCGAGGTGATGTTTGCCCTGTCCTGGACGGGGTTGCACTCTCCCTAAAGGATCGGGTCCGTAGTTTGGGGGTGCTCTTCGATCCAGAACTGTCACTTGAGGCACAGGTGAACTCAGTGGCAAAGAGCACCTTTTATCAGCTTAGGCTGATATACCAACTGCGCCCTTATCTGGACAGTGATAGCCTAGCTACAGTTATCCATGCTCTGATAACCTCTCGTTTGGATTACTGCAATGCGTTATACGTGGGGCTGCCTTTGAAAACGGTCCGGAAGCTTCAGCTGGTACAAAACAGGGCAGCCCGTTTACTAACAGGGACTGGCTGGCGAGATCACATTACGCCAGTCCTTTTACAACTTCATTGGCTGCCAGTCCAGGTCCGGGCCCGATTCAAAGTGCTGGTATTGACATTTAAAGCCCTAAACGGTTTGGGGCCAGGTTATTTGAAGGAACGCCTCCTCCCATATGTACCTACCCGGACCTTAAGATCATCTACAGGGGCCCTTCTCCGTGAGCCCCTGCCAAAGGAAGTGAGGCAGGTGGCTACTAGGAGGAGGGCTTTCTCCGCTGTGGCACCCCGGTTGTGGAATGAGCTCCCCAGAGAGGTCCGCCTGGCGCCTACACTGTACTCCTTTCGTCGCCAGCTGAAGACCTTTTTATTCACTCAGTATTTTAACACTTAATTTTAACTTAAATTTAAATTATACTGTTTTAACTCTGTATTTTAACCTTATATCAATTTTGCTGCGTGGTTTTATCCTGGTTGTGCTTTTTATATTGTATTTTGTATTTGTATTTTTAACTTGTTGGTTGTTTTATGATGATTTTAATTTTTGTGAACCGCCCAGAGAGCTTCGGCTATTGGGCGGTATAAAAATGTAATAAATAAATAAATAAATAAATAGTTGTATATTTCCCCCATCGTTCAATGTATTTGATGTAAAGATATTCAATTCTTTCACATAAGAAAATGCATTCACAGACAAGATTATCTGATCTCATTTTAAAGAGTTTTTCTGAGGAGAAACTTTACAGTTTGTTTTCGAAAGAGATGTAATATGAACAGCGGACCACACATTAAGTCCGATCTATACACTGTTAAAATTATATCAGAGTATGTTTCGTGTATGTATATAATATTGAACAAGGCTCTAAAATGAATAAAGTTCCATAGCTTGGCATTGTCAGGACAATATGGTATTATTATTAGGGGTGTGCACGGACCCACCGATCCGCTTCTCTTCAAGATCTGTAATTTGCGGATAGGGCCGCTTCGCTCCACCCTGCTCCGCCTATAGTCCGCTCTGCTCGGCTGCGGAGCTCTGGATCCGGATCACAGCTCCGCTTTCCCCCCCATAGGCTTGCATTGAAATACAAAAAAGTATACAACATTTTTTCTGTTAAAGTTAGAAACCTCATGTTTGGCACCATGACACCTCATGGACGTGTACACACGCATGCCAAGACTCAAGCCAATCCCATCATCCCCTGATTTTTGGGGAATTTATGAAAATCGAACACCCCATTTGCAGACATGGGCTGTTCTCCGACATTTTGACAAATAAAAAACATTGAAGCAGGCACCCCCACAGATGCCATCTAGAGCCACATTCATGGCAAGACTCAAGCCAATCCCATCATCCCCTGACTTTTAGCGGGGCTCTAACCTTTTAACTCACCCCAATTAACACCCCTTTCGATATCTCTGTCAATTTTCACGTTAGAAACCTCAAACTCACCACCATGATAGATTATCCAGGGATGCACATGCATGCTGAGACTCAAGCCAATCCCATCATCCCCTGATTTTGGGGGAATTTATGAAAATCGGATACCCCAGTATGGGCCTATTTCAAAGGAAATCCCAATATGCCATGAATTGGGGAGTAGAGATAAACCTAAATATGAATCTTCTTCCACACTTGAAAAATTGATTTGGAACTTCCAAAAGTCTAAGTGAGCGCAGGAAGGACTTATCCCCTGAGTCAAAGCAACACACACACAAACCATCCCTGCGAGGCGGGCAGGGGAGAAGGGAGGGAAGGCAGGCAGGCAGCAGACATTTCTGGGGGCATAAGGAAGTGAACCAAGGATAGTTTCAAAGCCAGTAATGCATATAAAATGGAATAAATAAATAAATAAATAAATAAAGGAGGGGTGGAATTAAAAGCAGCAGTGTTGCTGAATAAACAACAAGAAGAATTTTTTTTAAAAAAGGCTTTATCTGTCTTTTACCAGTAAGAGGGGAGTGGACATGCCCAAGGGGAGGGGAATTAAGAAGTAACCTTTCACTTCAACTCATGAAAGGCATTAGCTCAGCTGCTTCTATGCCAAGAAGCTACCTGTTACTTCAACTCATGACAGGCATTAGCTTCAGCACAGGGCACATCCACATGCCCTAGGGGAGCTCATCCCCTTGCACCACATCTATCTTCTATTCAGTTGTTCCCCAAGTTTAGGCTGGGTAGCAGTGCTGTATTTCCTATGTTATTTATTTGCATAGTATATGATTTCAGGTTGTGTTTGTGCATTTGGTGGGGCTACTGTTTTAAAAAACACTGGGAAAAGTCCGTTCAGACTAAGAAAGAGAAGTTCCCAGAATGCCAAGTTACCCATTTTGCCTATCCCCTCCTCCAACTTTGGGATCATGTGATCATGACCGGGAGTTGATTCTGCCCCTCAGCCCTTCGAAAAGGTACCTTTTCTCACTGTTTATACCCAATTTTTTCAAAAAATTCTAACAAGCGAACCGCACCACGCAGAGAGCAGGCTCAAAATGACCCCCAGCCACGACTCTCTAAGCACAAGAAGTTTCAGAAAGATAGCTTTAAAAACAACACAGTTATCCCCTATTCTTTTCCACAATGCAATCCTATGGGCGAAATTTTTTAAAATGGCGATCGGATCGCGCCGCAAAAAGAGAAGCGCTCCGCCTATGGGCGCTTCTCTTCGTCGTGCTTCTACGGGTCCCCGGTCCGCTTCTACTCCGCCTCTGGGCAAGGCAGAGCAGGCCAATTCGCTTCTGATTCTCCGATTCTAATCGGAGTGGAGCACATCCCTAATTATTATTGTCCTGAAAGCAATTTTAAAGAGGGATTAATGGCTGTGCTTTCTCTAAATGCATTTTGAATCATTGTTAATTCTATTCTCCTTTCTTAGG
The DNA here is from genome assembly GCF_023053635.1 of Elgaria multicarinata webbii. Lineage (NCBI taxonomy): Eukaryota > Metazoa > Chordata > Lepidosauria > Squamata > Anguidae > Elgaria > Elgaria multicarinata. The sequence goes on from NC_086178.1 coordinate 72,704,053, forward strand.
TGGAACAGAAGTATGTTTTAGAAACAGATGTTCTTGTACCATTTTCTTTTAATATGATCATATAATGATGCAGAATCAGAACCTATTCTCATGCTGGAAAATGCAGGGAGTGTAATGTGGTTTTTTTTCCTCTTCTCCTTATGGGATTCATGTCCCAAAGTTAGAGATGACTTAAGATTTCACACTACACTAGGGAAGGTGGTGATCAAGATAATATAATAGTCTGGTCAATTTTGAAAAGCCACAGCATTTATAGTATGTTCAGGACAGTGTCTTTATGTGTTTATGGACATCCCATCCCCATCTCAAAGTAAGTTGAGTCAAACAACATCTCAGTGGGTGAAAAATGTTCTGCTCCTCACACAATACAATCTTACATTAAATGGTTACCAAATAATCCTATATTAGCATTGAGAATGGGCTGCATTTCTGCCTGCAGGGAGGTATCTTTACACAGTAAGAGATATTCGTGTGGCCTGAGCATAGAATTGTGATTGGACTGTAACTGTGTATATTTTACTAAAGGCAAGTAAAAAACGAAATCATTGTAGCGTCGTTACCATGCTTATGAAAATCAACCTGGAGTCTGAAGCAAATTATATGGTAACCACCCAGCAAATGACATGCTTTTTTTCTAGATAGACGATAGACCCTCTGCTATTAGTCTGCAAGCGATGGTTATCTGCCACATTTCTATTTAGAGTAATTTTGCACTAATGTGACATATTCAAACTAGATACCTTACAATAGTGAAGGGGCCTTAGCTGTCTGATTTCAGCTGGAGAAAATGAGTCCAGCAGCCGTCAAGAATAATAATAATAAAAAGGGGGGGTTTCATTTGTGTTATGGCAACAAGTAAAACCATTCTTCACAAGTTGATTATGCTTCCTTAAATTAGATTAAGAGATAGATCTAGAAGAAGCTTGTGTGAAAAATTTACCACTAGCATTTATATAGCACTTTTTGAGTGTACGAAGTGCTTCATGGACATTATCTCAGTAATTGTTTTACATTTCTCTCTCTCTCTCTCTCTCTCTCTCTCTCTCCCTCCCGCTCTCTCTCTCCCTCCCGCTCTCTCTCTCTGTGTATTTCTATGAGTTCACATCAGAGGTATGTAGGTCATAAACTCTGTATGAATTTCGAAGCTATTCTGGTTACCTCTCACTCTGTGGTAAATAAATTGGTGCTAACCAAGTGGTAACTTTTCCTTCTGGCCATCGTAAGATAAACAATGTAGTTCTGTGGTATTTTTGACAGGATTTAAACACTGTTACAATCTAAAGGAAAGGTCATCAGTAGAGGCTTTCTTGTGTGCCTCACTGATCCCTGTAATATTGTCTCTTTAGTGCCTTTTCACTATATGGCAAAGACCTTCCATTTTAGGGTGGCTTTTGGACTATAAAATATGTTAACTTTGCTTATATATTTTTTTGGGGGGGGGGCTCTACCATGGGGTCATTAACAATTATGCTTTATCATCATTATCATCTGGGATGATCGTCCCACTGGCAGCTGCCACTCAGAATGATGCTACTTCATGACCTAGCAGAAGCATCCCAGACATTAAAGGGGAAAGAGAGATGTTGGCCAGAGCAGCAAGGAGCTGGGAAAGTGTCTGTGCGTTTTGCACTCAATATCCTTTATATTTTCCTCACAGTCTCAAAATGTGAAAAAGGGAGGCAGTTTCACTCTTCCTTTCACACTGCACACTCCCCCCTCAAATTCAAACTGAACTTTTGAAAGTTTAAAAGTTTGTCCCAGCCCTATTTTATAATAAACAACAACAACAAAAAACCACAGTTCAAAAAACAAACAAAAAGCATCACAATTAATCAATCTCAAAGGCTCATTGGAAAATAGAGGTCTAAACTTGCCTTGTGGCTAGTGGGCGGGGAGGGGGGAAGAGCAAGGATGAGTACATATGGATCTCTTGGACTGGGCATTCAAAAGCACTGGGGCTGCAACCAAAAAGGCCCTGCTTTTGTAGAGGCCAATCTGGCATCCATATGAGATAGAATGAGAAGCAGGGGTCTCACTTACGGGAAGTGGTGTTCTTCGAAACAATAATGACCCAGTCCATTTAGTATTTTGAAATTCAAAACAGTAGTTTGAATTGGGCCTGGAAATGCTTTGGCGCAAGGGCAGATGTTTGATAATAAGTGGTACATTGATTATGCAAACTCAAACCTATTAGTGGTATTTTGCACTAACTGGACCATTTTCAAATGCAACCCTGCACAGAACACAGTGGAGTGATCTAGCCTAGTAGTTAATATAGCACAAATTACAGTGGCCAAATCACTGTCACATAACATGTAGAACATGACATGTAAAATAAATAGTTACTCAAGGCACTTTAGCCTTTTCATTTTTGTAAAAAAATAAGAAAAATATGCACGGAATATTCCAACAGATCCCCTTATTGGCCTTAGGTCAACAAAGTGAAGTTTATTTTTGAAACAGTAGAAGTAAACTATCAAGAAAACACATTTGCAGAGAAATCTGTATTTCAGAATTGGTGAATGATGATTTCATTCAATATATATCAGAGTAATTCCCACAGAATTTCACTAAGTAGGCAAGCCACGTGTCCACCATAATGAGTGACAGTGTTTTATGGCATAACCAGCTGATTACACATTTCTGATCTGTTTGGCATATCCATTTTCACATACATACCAAATTTATCTCAAGCATTTCATCTCTAAGTATGATTTACTTGAAGATTAAACTTTGGACATGCATATCCATTTACACATTATGCAAAGGGATCCTGAATATAAAGTGCATAGCAGCCAGTTCTAAATGCATGAAATAATGCTGAATTTGCTGAACTGAACAAATGAGACACACACACACACACACACACACACACACACACACACACACACACAATGATGCTGCCATTGACTTCTACTTGAATTCATTTCATCTATATTTATTTCAACGGTACCTTTAAAACCACACACACACACACATCCTGTGTTCAAAATATGACAGGGATAAGTTCGGAGCAGCTCCATCATTTGAATAATCAGCCATTTAGTGACATGTCTAGCCCTCTTTAATGGCTGAATCTGTAAAAGTATGACCTCAAGCACTGGTTAACTTTAAAATAGCTGTGCCCACTGCATGACATAGCCAACAGGAAGCCATTAGAGCTGCAGCAATTACCATTTACATCCATCGACGAAGTCCCTATTTTATTTTAATCTGCTTAAGTGCATTTTCTGCACGAGGTTAAAATACAAATCCCTTCTCCTGAACAAGACTGGTTTTCTGGCTGACTTGAGAGTGCAATTTACAACTGATTTAATTTGTTCTTCACAAACATTCCTAATGACATTACCCTAGTGCATATACTGACTGCCTCCTCTTATTCCATTAACTCCCAAATTGGGTTTAAAGACCATATTGATGCTAGATGTTATTATGGGTGATTATCAAAACAACAGACAATGGGGCAAAGTGTTTACTAACTGGTTTATATATAATTTCTGTAATAACTACAACAGATGGTAATGCTACAAACAATAAATCAAGCTTTTCACTGCTGAAATAAATTGGCAGCTTGCAGTACAGAAATGCTGCATGTAACTATATACAGATGCTTCAGTCATCAAACTGTATTGTTCATTCTTATTAGAAAATGGGTCTGTTACTGCTATTACAGGAAATCTTTCCATTTGCCATTACAAATGCATATTTTCAATTAAAATTGTTTTTAACTGCTAAGGTGGTTGAAGGATACTTCAAACATTTGATTATGAGCGCGGCTGTCGCATGGAGCAAGGCTATTTGTTTGGGTCTATGGGAGGGCGTCCTCATTTTGCGTTGATGATAAATACATGTATTTTGTACCCTTCAAAAGGAAAAAAAAAGCACCCTCTGGTGAAAATGAAGGCAGATACAGTACACTGGTAATTCAATAGTTGCTCCCTAAGAGGATGGCTTGATTCCACTGAGCTTAAAACAGTACAAGATCAAGAATTAATTCCCAGCCACTTTTCTTTACCGTCGTTTAGTGCAACGTTTGCCATTTGAGAGTCTCATCTCCTGTTTCTTTGGTACAACCTGATCTCATACTTGCACCCATGTTTACAGGCTCTGTGAACTACCTGCAGATCACAGTGCTCATTTCAGCAGGTTTTATTTTGGAAGCAAAATGTGGAGAACTGAACCTCCAGTGTTCCTGGGGCATCTGACGAATTAAGCAGCATCTACTTAGCAAGTGACATTTCTGAATGCCAAGGAAGGACATGGCTCTGGGGGAATTGAGTCAAAGCATCAGGATGAATAAAGAACACCTTTGTTACAAGTTATCTCCAAGTTCGAGGTCTGAAATTGAAGGCGGAAGTGTGGAAGAAAAAATAGGGTACAACCCAGTTCAAAGTTATCTTTATAATGTGCTAGAATTAAGCATGTGTTTTTCTGCTGAAATCAATGGGACCTAAATATAGCTAACCCTGGTTGGGGGCTGCCCCTAGAACAGGGGTGTGCAACTTGTGGTCCTCCAGATGTCATAGGACTGCAACCCCCATCATCTCCCATCATTGGCTATCCAAGCTAAGGTTGATAGATGTTGTTGTCCAACAACATTTGGAGGGGCTACAACTTGCACTCATTATATGAAGATATGTAGCGACCATTGTAAAAAGCGAAGATATAGCAAATATATGGACAGCCAATATAAATCTTTACTGCCTCGACAGTAGCCTGTGAAGCAGTTTGCTGGAGGTTAGCAGTATTTGGGACTTGGAGCCCTTGCTGGAGGGCATCATGAAATGGTGGTGGAAGGAATGGGGGTTGTTAACTCAGCACTGTGGAATAGGGATGGGTATATCTGGCAATTTCAGTTTCTCCCAGTTTCTCATTTTTTTCCAATCGTAAGTTTGTTTTGTCCCAAACTTTGAGATTTTTTTTAATATAAAAAAACAAGTTTTCATGAAAATTTACATGCATTTTTTTAGGCAGTTCTCCAAGTACATGCATTTTTATATGCACTGTTGTCTAATATTGAGCTTACCTGAGAGATCCGCCTGGTGCCTATGAGAAGAATTTTCTTTTTTCTTTTCCCAGCCATTTTATTCTTTTAGATCCATTTAAAAACAAACAAACAACTGTTATTGTATATTAAATCTTAGCATTGCTGCTAGGCTATATTTTGGGCTGTACATTTACACTGTAGTTTTAAATGTTTATATTTTATATTGCATTTTATCATGTATTTTGTGGTTTTAATTGTTAACCATCTAGAGTGCTTTGGCTCTTGGGTGGTATAGAAATGTAATAAATAAATAAAAAACAAACAAATAAAATAATATACACAACTTTTGCAAGCAGGTTTCCTAATATAATGCATTTTAATGCTACTTTTATGAATTTACCCATTTTTGTGTGTACTTTCCCCTAATATATGTATTTTTCAACCCATTTTTTGATGGGAGAACTTTATTGCAAAATTTGGAGAGTTGTGAATTTTGAAAGATAACTGACTTTTGGTCTGCATATTAGTTCAAAAGTGCAAAATTAGGTAAATTCACATTAAAATATGAACCAAGTGGATTTCTCCCCCAACCTTGCTGTGAAAGCACACAGTTGTTCATGGGTCATTATCAGTGTCCAGTATGGGTCACTAATGCCATGGCCTGCATCAGGCACTGCTAGACTCTCAGGCCATAGCTAGATGGGGCAATATCCCCAGGATTGCCCCAGGATCATCCCTGTGCATTCACATGACACACAGGGGATCCCCTCCCTTTCTCTGGGATATGGGCCTACAGTTGTAGCCCGCTTTTTACACTGTCTCGGGATGATCCTGAGACTGCAGAACATGTGAGCGGGCATCATGATTTGTCCCGGCTCCTCGCAGTTACTTGCAAGGAGCTGGGAACCATGCACGGGGTGCAGAGCTCCTGAGGAGGTGGGGTGGAGAGTGAGGAAATTAATTTGTTTTTTTAAAAAATACCTACCTTTCAGCGCACGAGCGCTCGTGTGTTCCTTCTGTTTTTCTTTTTCTAAAAAACAAAATGGCAGGCGCGACGTCCTTTTCCTCTGAGGTCGTCACGCGTCACATGTAAACAGAGGGGGAGATCTTGTGGTAACAACATTGCGAGATCCTCATCCCTCCATCACGCTAGACCCGTACGTCTAGCTGAGGCCTCAGAGTCTGTCCACCTCCGCTGTACAAAGTTAACCACCTCCATGTTTTTATCACCTTATGACACCATCTGGTAAGAGTGCCTGGACTCCCATAAACTCTACATGGTGGAGGGTGGGAGCCTCAGGCTGCTGCTGGTCTGCCCTGTGATAATTTGCCACCAATAATCTCATCATGAACGATGTCTGCAGTCCATGGTAATTTTTTAAAAAAGGTTTTACTATAGCAACACTTGAAGTGCCCCAAATGCTTTACAATTCCTATCCCCTCCCTGTGCACCTGTGAGTTGATCCATGATGTTGAAAGGTAGTGACTTGCCTACCTTGTCGGAGTTTACAGCTGCCTGGTAAGCTCTATGGATGACTAGGAACTGGAATGCTGGTCTTGTGATCTACATCCTACTTTGTAAGTGGTCTGATTTTTGAGGTATGGTTGTTTGGGTTGTGTTTTGTGATGCTGATGAATTTCATAGTTAGTTGGTGCATTGGTCACAACTCATTCATAATGCTCACCTCTGGAGAGAGCTTGGATTGATGTATTACAAATGCACTATTAAGTGCATTTGATTGCAAGCTTCAGAGCATGTGCAGTAAAGTAGTATATGGATTCCTCTCCATAAATGTTCAGCTGTTCTACCAGGTAGAACCCCCAGCTTACTTGATGCAAACTTTTTAGCTGCTTCCCTCATCATTGCCATCACTACTGCTCTGGCTCTGCAAGGAGGAGGAGGAGGACTATGCAAGGTCCTTCTTCCTACCAGCAATCATGGATGGTAAGTAAACATTACAAGACATCATTACTCAGGCAGGTCACATGAAAACAATCAATCAGAAAGGGGGGTATAATGTGGTGGTGCAGGATGTCATGGCACTATGCAGTTCCAAGATACACCTTGATATTGTGCATGAGCAAAAACTCTTAGACACATAATAGATTTAATATTGCAGAGTTCTTTTCTGAACTCACATGGACAAATTCATTATTTTCCAAATAAATAATGAATTAGCTTGTGTAAATTCACCCATCACTAGTTGTGTTAAGTTGGGATAGGAGAAGGAGGAGGAGGAGGAGGATCACAGAGAAGAACATTGAACCAAAAGAAAAAGTATCACTTCTATTAATTGTTTCACATATGTTATTCCAATAAACTTTATAATATCTGCAAAGTTAGGGCAGTGTTATTGTTCCTATATTATGGTGAGGCATGGAAGTGGGACAGAAGGCTTGCCTAAAGCCACATAGTGAGACTAGACCTACTGTAAAATTTGAACTGGAGACTAGGATGTTAAAATCCAAAAAGTACTGGGACAATAGAAGAGGTCTTCACCTGACTCTGAGAGGAGTACAACGTAGGTGCCGGGCGAACCTTTCTAAGTAGCTCATTCCACAACTAGGGTGCCACAACAGAAAAAGGGATGTGATGGACAGCTCAGTGAGAATATCAATCTAGTGTGCGGCTGCTGTGAAAAAGGCAAATTTATGTTAGGCGTTGTTGTTGTTGTTGTTGTTGTTGTTGTTATTTACATTTATATACCTACACACAGCCGAAGCTGTCTGGGCGGTTTACAAAGATTAAAACACAGAACATTAAAAACAAATATACAAAATTTAAAACCATAAAAAGCATAAAAACAGATTACATACAATATTAGGAAAGGAATTGATAATAAAATGCCAATATCATACTGCCCTGATACAAATCTATGGTATGACCACACTTGGAGTACTGTATAAAGTTCTGGCCACCACACCTAAAAAAAGATATTCTAGAGTTGAGAAAGTACAGAAAAGGGCCACTAAAATTATCAAGAGGCTGGAGCAATTCCCCTATGAGGAAAGGTTACAACATCTGGGATTATTGAGCTTTGAAAAAATGTGAGTAAGGGGATGGTGTGACAGAGGCAGGGTGTGGAGAATGTGGACAGGGAGACATTTTTCTCCCTCTCCCATAATACTAGAACCCTGGGTCATCCCATGAAGCCGATTAGTGGGTGATTCAGGACATATAAAAGGAAGTAGTTCTTCTCATAGCACATGGTTAAACTATGGAATTTATTTCCACAAGATGTAGTGATGGCCACCACTTTGGATGGCTTGAAAAGGGGATTGGACAAATTCAATGTTACTGATACCTGCTAGTCCTGATGGCTAGTCGCTTGGCACCCACATTATATGCTTTTAGACGCCAGGTGAAGACCTTTTTATTCTCCCAACATTTTAACAATCTATAAATTTTAAATAACATGGTTTTAAATTTGTAATTTTGCATTGCTGCTGTTTTTATCTGGTTGAGCTTTTATATTGTATTTTATATTGTGGTTTTATACTGTTGTTTTATACTTTGAATGGTTTTAATTTTTGTGAACTGCCCAGAGAGCTCCGGCTATTGGGCGGTATAGAAATGTAATAAATAAATAAATAAAATAAATATATGCTACCTCCAGTATCAGAGGCATTATGCCTATATAGACCAGTTGCTGGGGAACATGGGTGGGAGGGTGCTGTTGCGCTCATTTCCTGCTTCCGGATTTCCTGTGGGGAGCTGGTTGGCCACTGTATGAACAGAATACAGGATTAGATGGACCCTGGTCTGGTCCATCATGGCTCTTCTTATATTATGTTCTTATGCCCTAGTCATGCCCTATATACATTATGCCTGACTGTTAGAATTAGCAAATATGTTCTAAATTATATCTAATATAGATTTTTTAAAGCACATTCCCAATGTTATAACAAACTTTAATTAGAATTTCACAAAGGTGCAATCTGATTATTTGCTAATTGGTTTTTCTGTATCCCCCTCCCTACCCCCAGAGGTTCACAAAGCTCCTGAGATACTAAAGAGCAAACAGTGCTTTAAGGCCACGGTACATTGTGACAACAGTGATAGATATGCTAATTTCTTCATTCACTCCACTTCACTTCTTTTATTCTTTCCAATTAAAGCAAATGCTACTGAAACTGTAATTAAGCTAGTGCCGTAGCCCTGATTGCCTGCTGTTTTAATGAAACCCTATTGATTTTGCTTTTATTTCTAATGGCCACACATGGCGTTCAATGGTCAAACACATGGATGCTACAATACACAGAATGGGCTTCATTTTGGTGCATAAAAGGCTAGCCTTATCTGAAAGAATATCAAAAGAGCTATTTGTGCTGGATCTCTATAGCTTCTCTGTATTTACATGGACTGAGCCGCTTGGAAGAAAACATATTACCATTAAAGAGATGAAAGCTAAATTTGGTGAAGGAAATGAAATCACTTAAATTTTGTCCCATCTACCATATATAGCACATTGATTCCATGTGTTCTAATCTGTATGTTTGCTATGCTCCATTTTAAATAAAAACATACAGAAATCCCAAGCATCTAGCAAAGGATCTGAACCATACACACATTCTCTTCAATAAGTAATTGTGGGTGTCTTTATAATGTTATAAGATAATTCATGTTAACATTCTTTGGATGCCTCTTCAGTACAACTGTTTTCTGTTGAAAAGAAAACCCAGGAGCGCAGCCTGACTTTCTCTTCTGTAGCATGGCAGCTAGCCCAGAACACTACATGGTCATGTGGCAGTCTGGAACCCCCGCTCAACCAATCATCAATGTTCCCAGGGGTGGGCAGACCTGGGAAGGAAAGTTCCCTCTCTCCTCCACCCTGGGGCATGTAAAAGAGACATTTACACAGCTTTGGGGATTTGTTGTTCCTGATTTCACTGAGGCTTGAGCTCCCAGACAAGCTCTAAAAGACTGGAGGTCAGTCTTGAAGACTCTAGTGATGAGCATGAAAACAAAGAAGAAGAAACAGTGAAGAGGCAATGGGGGCCATTTCTCAGTGAGGCCATTGTTGTCAGGCTGCACAATAAAGGGTTATTTCTAAAGGATCAGACTGTGCTTAGCTCCTACTATCCTAGATGGCTAGGATAGGTCTGGGTTTGCCCTGCCTTTTATATATGGGGACCCATCTCAGTCCTCCTGGTCTATTGTTCTCTTATCTGCATGATAGTGGGTCCCAGAGCCAGTTTCACAGCTCAGTTTCCCTATAAGAATACATCTATTGCTGGTGTTAGTTGTTTTGTGCTTAACTCTGGAATTTCAAACACAGAGCTGGAGAAAGCTGAATTCCATCCTGAATCTTAAATCTATTTATTTCAGTCTGAAGCCACACTAAAAAAAGCAAGGCATGTAAGATATATTTACAAAAATATATAGAACAAAATATATACGCAAAGTCAGTTTATCAGCCATGCTGAGTGAATCAAAAACAGGTTAACTGAGCTGTCAACTTAATTGCAACGGGAGGTGGGGGAACCTTGCCAACTTTCCCCGTAACTATAGGAATGGTGTCAGCTAAACAATAAGATACATAAAACACATTGTCCCTGCCAAGAAACCTAGATAATGAAAGCACAATCAATTCTCCCCTAATATCCCAATAGAAATTTGCAATATAATAAAACATGCATTACAGTCTTTAAATCACCTGTGTTGCTCAAACATAGGATGCTGGATTTTTGATGTCCTAGCAACTATTCCCATTACTACTGGTTCTTCTGGAACCAAGTCATCTACAGTAAACTTAATAACATAACCTAGTAACTAGGATCTCTGGATGCAAAGTCCATCTGCATCTATTTCAATGTGGTTCAGATTGGACACACACACACACACACACACACACACACACACACACACACACCAGTTACAAATCCAACAGAGTGGATTCCTTACACATCTCTTCTTGTTGATATATTCAAAGGAATCTAGTGTAACAGGACCTTTCTTTGCAGAAGCCATGGCTAGACCTAAACTACTGCTTTTTTATTTATTTTATCCTATTTTATTTCTAATATATTTAGTCTGCCCAATAGCCTAGGCTGTCTGGGCAGTTTACAACTACAACCAAAAAATCCAATTTAAAACTTTAAAATGACATAAAACCAGAATAAATTACAGTCCAGGGAAGATTTGTTTAAAGAGATATGTTTTTAGGAGGCGTTTAAAAGATATTACATTTTCTGCCGCCTGAACCACAAGAGAGAGGGTTTTCCAGAGGGTGGATGCCGCTACAGAGAAGGCCCGCTGTTAAGGTTCTTCATGACGACATTCTCTTCGTCTCGGAATTATGAGCAGGGCCTCCTCTGAATATCATAAATGTCGCCTTCAATAGTGGTATTGAAGTGCACTGATAACTGTTGGGGCACATTACATATTCCATATACTGCTTTCAAAGTGTTATTTCTTGCTTCCCCCCCCCCCCCCATTATCCAAAATACCCTGACAAATGTCATTTTGTGTCCTACGAAGTATAACTGTGCAAAAGGGATATGTCGTAATGAATTGACACAAGGTGTAGATCTGGCCCAATTGTGTGTTTTTTCCAGCGAGACTAGTCAGCATTAAGTCTAGTTTGCATTAGTCACATATTATTTTTATTTATTTATTTATTACATTTATATACTGCCCCATAGCCGAAGCTCTCTGGGCAGTTTACAAAGATTATGTTCTCCTTCAAAGCCAAGGAAATCAACATGCCCAGCTTGGAGACTTTTATCGTTAGTGTAGAGAGGATACCTATATATCTCTGGTAGGTGTTTGTTAAACTACTCACATCATCTGTGCTGCAAATTTGGACTACTAATTTTCTGTTGGTTCATTGGTTACTTTAAAGCATAGCATGCTTTAAAGGGGGTCATAATCCAGCCCCTCAGGGTTCCCCAGGTGTCCATTCCCCTGGCTCTACCTACTTTCCCATGACCACCGATCATTAGGTATTTTCACAGCTTTTGTGCAGTCCCCCCCCCCGCCATTCTAATAGGTAGAAATCCCTCCCATAAGTTTATAGTTATTGGTGGCAAGAGCTCTAAGCTATAATATGCTGGTATTTCTGCCTCTGCCCTCTTTGCCTTGCCCCCCACCCACCCATGGAGGACCTCTGAAATGCAATTTGGCCTTTGACTGCTTTATAGTAAGGCAGTTGATTGACGAAAAATGGCAATTACTTATACTGCTAAATGAAATAAGTTCCTCCAGATTTTCAGCATGATGACATAATGATAATTTTGATGCCATGTGGATACTTTACCCTCGTAAAATATATTTCCCCGTGATTTTGTATGTAATGAGATTCAGAATGTCAATGGATTCACTATAGGTTGCCTATAAGAGAATAACTTATATGACTAGCATGAATTGGGGAGAATTTTGTTTGGTCTGCATTTTTAAGCAAATGGACCTAAGCTGCACTTTCTGGCCCAATTTGCAGATTGGAGCACAGCTGTACTTTGCTTTGTGCACTTCTACGAATGTTGTGATCCTGTTCTTCACTCAAAAATTCAGTACACAAATGTAAATGCTAAGGAAAGTTGCATACAAAAATGTGTCTATTCAGGAGAGATATGTAAAAAATCCATATGTGGAAATTCTACAGAATGGATTTATGAACTGGCACAGATTGGAAATAGAGGGATTCAACCATCCCTAGTGACTAGGAGTCACAAAAGATTGTATAGATCTGCATAAAAGCTTGTTTAGTATACCTACCTCCAGAATGCAATCAAATTCATGGGTACTTGACTGGAATCGGTCTCAAGGATAGGTAAAAAGGAGCTAATGTTTTGTGCTTCAAGAGAGAGGATACACTCTCACTATGCACTGTATTGTACTTAGTTGATTCAAAGAAAGCTTAAATAAAGACAGAGTCATTTCCAGGGAATTCATATAAAGCAATTAAAAATAGTGTGAGACTGATCTTAGCCGTGCACATTCAACTAAATTGTAATGGGATGTACTGCCAAGTAAGCAGGCAAATGATGGCAGCCTGTGAGATTTCATTTTTGGGAGACTGCGTACAGAATATACATTACATGTTTCATGCATTACGGAATAGCCAGTCCAGATTTGTGTCATGGAGTTTATAACAGTGAGCCACAGCCAATCTTTGCACACTGATGAGCTGAGGTAAATGATACATATCTTTGTAAACATGTGCTAGCTGTACACTCACATTTTTAGGTATTCATGCCAAACATAATATTTGTGTTTGATTCAGGGTTTGCTTCCATCAGCAGTAAACCGCCCAGAGAGCTTCGGCTATGGGGCAGTATATAAATGTAATAAATAAATAAATAAATAAATATCTCCTGAGAGTTCTACTTAGAAGGTTGTCTCTAATATTAGTCTAACTTAGGGTGTAGTCTAAGTATGACTAAGATTGGATACTACCCAAAATGCTTCTGCTGGCAGAAAGGGCAGGGAGCTATCTCACTGATTTCTACCTCCAGTTCCCAGTGCCAGCTCCCACACTGTTCCACAGTGTCACTGAATCCTTCTGAGGAGATATTTAGGGGGCCATGGGAGGCTGAAGGGTAGGGGAATTGACAAAATTTGCCTCCTCCCCTTTTCTGGATGCTGTAAATCAGTGGTTCCCAAAGTGGGCGGTACTGTCCCTTGGCGGCAGTGGGATTGCATAGGGGGGCATTAAGAGGCAAGGGGGTGGTAGGAGGGCGCTAAGAGGCAAAGGGGCAGCAGGGGGGCACTCGAGGTGGTCTTTTCCATACCAGGAGTTTTGGTTACAGAAGGAAATTTCTGATTACTATTCTGCACTATGGAGAGTGGTTCAGAAGCTCCTGGTTGCATTTCCAACATCATATTTGGTGGAATGCAGTTTTAGTGTGGTCTGCCTACTTCTCTCCAAGCAACGAAATCGACTACAGATTACTAAACGTGGTGATTTAAGACTCATGTTAAGTGACTTTAAGCCAGATATTGGGAAACTGGTATCACTTCATCAAGCCCATCCATCACATTAAGAATGTACAGAATAGTGAGATACTCTACCCTAGTTACTAAATGTGATATCTAATATTCTTGCTAAATGACTATCAGACTTTGAAAAGATGATATCACTGGATCAAGTTCATCAATTAGGTTTAATTGAATAAACTAAAAAAATGTAATTGGATTTTGAATAAACATTAAATTGATTGTTACTGTTTTGAATTTTATTGTTATTATCTTCCTTAGTGGTAGTCTGCTATTCTGCTATTCTGAATAATGATTTTTATAGGGTAGGGTAGGGGGCACTGGGCATGAGTTTGTGGAACCAAGGGGGACGGTGATCTGAAAAAGTTTGGGAACCACTGCTGTAAATGATTTGGGGTTTCTTCACATGAGCGAAATAAAGCACACTTGTGACTTACCGACATTCTTGAGTCCTTTTAACAATGTCAGCAACTGCTTACGCATCTTCTGTGTCTTCCCCCGAAAATTCTGTTTTAACCCAAACCCCCCCCCCCAGTGATATCCTGATTCTGCTGAAATATTTTGGAATTTCCTACCATGTACAGAGGAAATTGTGCTACAAAGCACCCACTAGAGGGTGATGTCATATTCAATACTATGAAAATGGAGAGGAGAGGAAGTTTTCAATTACAGACCACATGATCACCCCTCCTGGCCCTGTAATGTAGCCCCATTACAATTGTGAAATAGAAGCAGGAAGCAAAGCCCTGGGAAGGAAACATGATTTCTCCTAAATCTAAAGAAGCACTTTATTGATGAAAAGCCCAACACATTTCAGCCTCTTTCTTTATTGATAGGTTTTCAATACACGTGTATTGTTACAGCCCTTTGAAGAAGGCCTAACTATAAAGAAAGAGACAGAAACATGCCAGGCTTTTCATCAGTGCAATAGTTCACAGCATCCTGAGACCATTCTCTCCCTTTGTGTTCACCTTGGTTGCTCACCTGCCTTGCACCTATCTTCCCTTTTTCAACCAGTAGGATTTCTCTGCTGGACCAGAAGCTGTCCAATGATAGAATGAACCTTTGTGTTCATGGAATGCAGAGTGTAGATCTAACCTATAATGTCTACAATCCATTATAAAACTGAAACTGACAAGATGAATCATGACTCACTCTGGAGTGTGGCCAATATGTGAACCAGCCATGAAAGCAAAGCAAAGAAATTAAATGATGGTGAGGTTAAGCCAATTACATAACCTGCTGTTCAACATATTCTCTTATCTTTTTAAACTTATTTTGGATGGAAACCTTGAAAGTATTGTAACATCCAGTTAATGGTTGTCTTATTGCCAACCAGTCAGGTAGTTTTATTCTTAATTGTCTGATGGTGCAGTTTTCACAGGGAAGAACTTTCTTTCAGTGGAAGCTGGAAAATGTATGTATTCATTTTCTTAATAACATTGTTTTACTCCACTTCATCTGAGCTTAATAATATGGCGGTCCCTGCCTTTAGGCTTACAATCTAAAAGTTGTAACATAAAAAGAAAAGGGATTGGGAAGGAGGAGGAGGGAAAAAAAGCAAACTCAGGCATCTGTTCTTCATTACAAAGTTCTTAGACGTGTTCTTTCTGACGGGAAAGAACCAAGGAAGCTTCCTGCAGCTGTTCGATGACATTGGCTAGGCTTTTTAGTTCTGTCGAAATGAAAATAATAAATAAAATGAGCTAGGAAATGTAATTGCAAGGATTGCATGTCTAAAAAAGAATCAAATAAATAAATACATGAGTTATCATGTGGCTTCTATCAGCTCTCACAACTGTTAATCAGTCCTGAATTAAAAGCATCTCCTCCCTGCGCTGTTTCTCAGCCAAACCAGTTAAATACAGATTTTAGCAAAATTGAAAGCATATTAGATGAAGATTTGTAGTTCCAAGCCCTGCGAGTGAGTGCTCAAAGTGTGATGTAATAACAAAATTGCAGCCGAATATTCTAGAGAATAATATTGTCAACTAATGGATTATAATAAAATAAAAGCTGTTATTAGGGCAAAACATTATAACCATAAAGAAAAGAGAGAGAGAGAGAGAGAGAGAGAAAATCTGACTTTTTTTTTTTATTTGCAGATCCTCCCCCTTAATGGTTTTGAGCATTTTGAAAGGTAATTTAAACAAGTACATTGTGTCCTTATTGAAACTGTTTCATCTTGCTGGCTGCTGAAAATGGCTTTAGTCATCTCTCTGAACAAAAGATCCCTAATAAGACAACAATCTCAAAGCGGGAGGGCTGGGTGGGTTGCAGAAGCCCCACAAATGCACGGGCTCCACGTTGTTGTCGAAAGGCAACGAAAGACAGTCTGTAAATGGTCGCCCTCTCTCTCTTCCCGGATGTGTAATTAGATGAATTAAAAGGACAAAGTAGTTAATGTAACTGTTGTCCGGGGGCCCCCCTGGTCCTTTTCATAGCATCCATTTTAGACAAGAGCCCGTGGATCTCGCTTCAGCAATGCTGTGAAGAATGTTGGCGGCAAGAAAAATTAACAAGCTTAATCTGTAAGGAATCTGGCATGAGTCATGGATGAAATGTATCTGTAGCAACGAAAGGCGAGTAATTCCTGGTATCCTTTTATATGCCTAATAAAACTTACAATAAATTAACTGCATTTTAGTTTTTTCCCCCCAGCTCCGGACGTATTAATCAGCGCCGGGACGTGTAGGGAAGCTACAATAGAAAGCAACTCAACTAGGTGCATTTCAGTTACACAATTAGGGCCCGTTGGCTTGGGTCTAATTAGGCCACGGTTGTTGATATTTCAAATACTGTTTTGTCATTAGGCTTCATTTCTTTGCAAGAACTTTCTCGGTGATGGATGAATCAGAACGCAGGAGGATTATCATGGAAGATAGTAAAAAAATAAAAAATAAATCGGCTGTAGGACTCTTTTGATGACTGACCCCCATAAGGCTATGAAACATGTCTGAGAAATTTGAGAGATTCTGATCTTCTATTGAAGGGAATGGCAAACGGAGTTGAGTTGTCAGCTTGCACATTTGGGCTATAGTGCAGTAAGGATGCTAGAGGAATTTGTTCTTTGTGAATTTGGATGTGATCTGACCTGATCCACCATTTCCAGATGAATGGTGGATCAGAAAACCCTTGGATTTCACCCTTCCTGGAATTTTGAGTCCTTGGCTCATTTTGGGGGGCAGGGAGAAATGTTTTCTTGGCTCAAAAATGTACCGAAATATAAAATGTATATTTTAAGATAAAATATGTTCAGAAATGCCTACTTGAAGGGAAATATGTTTAGAAATGTGTCTTGTGTGAGAACATCCTATCAGAATGATGCACTTAAATATGCAAATACATTAAAATTATCACACCAATTAAAAAATAATTGCCAGTTAATGCAGAAACGGGATGGCATGGACTTATGAACGAATGCACACATACCTGACATAGACTGGAAATAGACTTATCCATCCATTCTTGCACAAATAACATTAGTAAAATATATTGGTATTCCAACATTCACACATTTCTTTTTAAACGTTTCCCGCCCTACTACTTTGACCCCGCAGTGAATCTACAGTGGGCAAAATATCACAAACAGGACTTGTACAAACACGACTCCTTTGTGTGCCACATTACAGGAATGGTCAACTGTTGGGGTCCAAACCAAGTTTATCTTCCTTCTAGGAACCCTACCAAAGTTTTATCAAGGCACAGTAAACACTTTGCCCACAATTTCATTGATATGTAGAAGAAATCTTTTCTTAAAAGTTATAAGGGATCTTTCACACAGTAATATTACATAGGACTGACCCAAGATATTTTGCTGTGCCTCTCCCCTTTCTTGACAATAAAATACAGTAAATTAAATAGCTAACAATTTGTTGCCCTCTCATGACACACAAAATCAGCTGCCTGAATCATCTGGCTTATTCTGTTGAATGATAGGGTCAGCCTGGAATGTATTAAAAAAACATTTCTCTCCAGCCTTTCTACCACAATATGAAGCACTCACTGACAATATGACCCCCCGGTTATGACAGAGCCTATTTATCCACTGCATTTATATCCCACCTTTCTTCCATTATGGAACCCAAGTCAGCATATGTGGAGTTTCCCGCTGGTTGTCTAGCCAGACACTGACCAGCCCCAGACCCTTTTAGCTTCAGCAAGGGTGCAGCATCTTAGGGTGACCATATGAAAAGGAGGACAGGGCTCCTGTACCTTTAACAGTTGCATAGAAAAGGGAATTTCAGCAGGTGTCATTTGTATATGTGGAGAACCTGGTGAAATTCCCTCTTCTCCACAACAGTTAAAGTTGCCTTCTTTTGTATCTGGTCACTCTAGTATAGTTCCTGCAGCTTTAACTGTTGTGATGAAGAGGGAATTCCACCAGGTGCTGCATGCATACAAATAACTCCTGCTGAAATTCCCTTTTCTAAACAACTGTTAAAGATACAGACGCCCTGTCCTTCTTTTCATATGGTCACCCTAAACATCATGTGCCTTCAGACCATTCCCTGAACATATGCACAGGGATGCTCTTAGTTCTAGGTCAGAACTGTGGGGTACGTCTTTCAGCTCAAAGGCCAAATTCCACTTCAGAGAAGCTCTTGAGGCCTGCATTCCAGTGGTGGTGGTGGTGGGGGGGGCGCAAAGGCAAAGAGGATGGGGCTGGAGCCAAAACGTGCCCCTAACCTATTTGAGCCTAAAGCTCTTACTGCCTATAGCTTTAAGAAGAGCATTTTGACCTTTTTTGAATGAGAAAAATGAGAGGAAAGCACCAATAAATGGTTGAGGAAAGGGTATAGCCTTGGGGGAAGAGGATGTGGCACACTAGGGAATTCCGGAGGACCAGATTGGGTCCCCAGGATGAGTGGATTTGATCCCTAGGCCTGAGGTTCTCCACCTGGGTGGTGCTGACTATATTATTTTATACCATTTACGCACCCACGAGAGGTTGTATTGTGTGCCAAAATGTGCTTCTGGTTACCAGGCCACTCTCTTTAGAATAGATCACCCCTGAAGGTTTTAGAAGTCAGTCATCCCAGGGCTTTAGGATTATGTTAGCTTTGGGCCTGTCCAGACAACATGCTAAACCATGGTTAGGCCATAACCCTTTGGGAGTAAATGGTTAGTGAGTGTGTTTAAACTGTGGTCATGTAGCCACCATGGTTAGGAATGGTTCACACGACACGCTAAGCTATAAGGTTTAGCTCACCACCATGGCTTAGCATGTCCTGTGAAAAGGTCATTCTTAAAATCCAAATGCACACTAGAAAAGTAAAGCTACAGCTCAACCATATTGATTGTTTTGTATGTAATGACTCAGGTTGGATCTAGATTTGTGTAGTCCTGTTCCTATCATGACTAACCTAAGTTCCATTAATCTTGATCGAACCCTTATAATATAAGATGGCAGAGTTTTGGTACCAGCAAAAGAGATTGATCCCACTTCATGCCCCCCTGCCAGGCCTATATGATACACCTGTGTTGTGCATGAAGATAAATAGATTCTGATGGTTCCCATGGCAGAGGTGAAGTGCATGATCACCTACATCGTTTTCGTTATGGCTTCAGGTTGTTGTTGTTTTTAACTTTTATCTTGACTCCAACACACTCCACTTCTGACTCAATCACTTCTAGCCAAACTAGACATGGTGTTATTCACATATTTAGCTCTGCTTCTTTAAGAAAAGGGGAAAAAAATAAGTCAGTGTGGGGGAACCTGAATCAGGATCTGTATTGGTGACTTGCAATGGCAGTAATGTTCCATTGGCACCAATGGCAGCTTTCCTTCCACTGCAAATAGTTGGTGTGTGTTCCCCCGCCTGCCTGATTTGGATCAGGAACATGATGGAGGCAAAAGCTTAAAGCCTTCCCAAGGTCCTGACCCTGGATCAGCCCCTGTCCACTATGCCAGCCTTTATTATTTATTTAAAAATCCCCAGTACACCAGGACTAAAAGAATGAATTATGTCATATCGAGTTTGGCTGCTAGATATGAAATTAGGTGGAGGCAGGGAGCCAATCACCTCTTGGTACAGTATAGGAGACTGCTGGCATACCACTTGCAGCAGTGAATTATTCTGTGTCCTTGTAAGGATAAATAAAGAGCCCAGAGGTCAGATAAAAAGAACTGTCAGTCATCAGTTGCGCATTTCTGGCCAAACACTAGCTTAAGCCCATAACTCAAAACAATACTTTGCCTGTTTATGAAATATGTCTTTGTTTCATTAGGAAAAAGAAATTACGAAATTAAATTCATTACATGCAATTACTGGATGATTCATCTGGCTGCTTAATGAAGCCCCACATTATGCTAACAAGATAAAGCAAAAGGATAACATTTTAGGAGACTGCAGACATTTTGCATATGCCAGACTAGCAGTTGTTGTCTTCTCAGGAAAGAAAAAGAAAAAAGCAAGCTGCATTTACTGACACAGATTTAGTTAACTCTAAAAGGAGTTCTTGGCAAACCTTGTGGAAGCTTTATGGTGAGCTATTCTGATATTGTGACTTTGTAGAGGCAAAAAAGGGTATACAATATATTGACTCCCTGCTTTTTCGGTCCTTCACCCGTCCCTCCCTGAAAGCATGCCAAAGAGGGTATCAGTTGTAACTGCATAGTACAGACATGCCAAATGTAATTGTAGCACATTTGCAGCCTGATTCGCACGCTTGTCCTGCCATCATAGATAGCTTGTGTTGTGATTTCAGTGCAGGGTCACCAAACAAGACATTATATATGGTCTTTGCAAGAGGAAAAAAAGGTGGGGTATAAATACAATAATGTATAGAAAGATAACTAGAAATATATAGATATGCATACAAAGGGAGACACATGCACAGGATGTGTTTTAGTGCACATGGCATACTGCTATCCTTAACTCATTTATTCATACTTTACAGAGATGGTAATGAAAATTAAGTGTTTATGATCGGACAGATCAAATCCATTGAATGCATGGTTCATCTGAGATTTTGACTGAACTGTCTTTGCCCATTTCCAGTGGTTCTCAAACAGGGAAATGAATAAGCCAAGTCAATTAATACAAAGCCGTTGCCATGTAGCATAAGGCAATATACCTTACAGCATGTATGTGCGATGAACAAGTCAGTGAGCTGGTTACTAGTCAGCATTATGTAATCTTCAGGCAGACTTCCTTGTTCCTTTCCCTGAGACTTGATGAGTGGACATCTGCAGAAAATCAAGCTGCCTCTTGAACTTTTGATCAGTTCATTTTTTACTTCCGTTTCTTCAGAATTGTCACTTACTTGCTTCACTAATGCTGTAAAAATGTAAGAAGAGAGCCAGGCTGGATCAGATCAAAAGCCCATCTAGTCCTGCCAGGGGCTATTGGGAAGGCTACAAGCAGTGTTTAAAGTCAACAGTCTGACTTCACTGTTGCCCCCTGCCCACCTTCAAAGCACCTGGCATTTAGAGGTATATTGCCACTGAACCTGGAGGCTCAACTTAGCACTGATGGCTAAGAGTTGTTGGCAGACCCAGGCTCCAAAAAATTCCTTTAATCCTACTTTAAAGTAGAACTGTACACAGTCTCTCAAAATTCTCCACCCTATTTGTGGATAGAGAAATTTGAGGACGGGCAATTTCACCATATTTCTCCAGAAGAAGGAGACATTCTCAAACAGTTTCTCAGACATGGAGCTCACCATTAGCAGTGGTTGTAACTAGGGATGTGCTCCGCTCCGCTTAGAATCGAAGAATCAGAAGCGAATTGGCCTGCTCCGCCCTGCCCAGAGGCGGAGTAGAAGCGGACCGCAGACCCTTAGAAGCATGGCGAAGAGAAGCGGCCATAGGAGAAGTGCTTCTCTTTTCGCGGAGCGCTCTGCCCGCCATTTTGAATCATTTCGCCCATAGGATTGCATTGTGGAAAAGAATAGAGGATAACTGTGTTGTTTTTTAAGCTATCTTTCTGAAATTTCTTGTGCTTAGAAAGTCATGGCTGGGGGTCACTTTGAGCCTACTCTCAGTACTCTGCGTGGTGCGGTTCACTTGCTAGAATGTTTTGAAAAAATATGTAAAAAAAGCGGGAGAGGTACCTTTTTGAAGTGCTGAGAGGCAGAGTCAACTCCCAGTCATGATCACATGATCCCAAAGTTGGAGGAGAGGATAGGCAAAACGGGATACTAGTAACTTGGGATACTGGGAAACTTCTCTTTCTTAGTCTGTGAACGGACTTTTCCCAGTGTTTTTTAAAACAGTAGCCCCACCAAATGCACAAACACAACCTGAAATCATATACTAAGCAAATAAGTAACAGATAGGAAACACAGCACTGCTACCCACCCTAACCTTGGTGAACAACTGAATAGATGTGGTGCAACGGGATGAGGTCCCCTAGGGCATGTGGACGTGCCCAGTGCACACACACTATGTCCTGCCCTTGAGACTAGTGGCAGGTCGCTTCTTAAGACTGGTACTTACTTAGGGCCAGTCAACAATTGCCATATTCCCCTCCCCCTGGGCACGTCCACTTTCCTCTTCCTGGTAAAAGACAGACATAGCCTTTTAAAAAAAATTCTTCTTGTTCTTTATTCAGCAACACTGCTGCTTTTAATTCCACCCCTCCTTTATTTATTTATTTATTTATTTATTTATTTATTTATTCCATTTTATATTTACACCCCATAGCCCCTCTTCAGTGAAGTCAGGCAGGCTTTCATTGTGGTTCAACTCCTTATTGTTGTTGTTGTTATTATTATTGCTATTAATATTAATTAGTACTGCTATTATTAACGTTACTATTGTTGTTGTTGTTGTTGTTTAATAATGGCTGTGATCACAGTGCAGTCAATCAACTCTGAAGCAAGGATCGCAAAGCTTTACTCTTATCCTCCTAGCCTCCTAGTTATGAGATGCAAAAGAAAAGGCATCTCTCTGTGCTGCTCCCGCCTCACAGGGACGGTTTGCATTACTGGCTTTGAAACTATCCTTGGCTCACTTCCTTGTGCCCCCAGAAATGTCTGCTGCCTGCCTGCCTTCCCTCCCTCCTCCCTTGCCCGCCTCGCAGGGATGGTTTGTGTGTGTGTTGCTTTGACTCAGGGGATAAGTCCTTCCTGCGCTCACTTAGACTTTTGGAAGTTCCAAATCAATTTTTCAAGTGTGGAAGAAGATTCACATAGGTTTATCTATTCCCCAATTCATGGCATGTTGGGATTTCCTTTGAAATGCCCCCAATGAGCTGTCTGCAGTTTTAAATCCCTGAGATACTGGGGTGTCCGATTTTCAAAAATTCCCCCAAAATCAGGGGAGGCTTGGATTGGCTTGAGTCTTGGCATGCATGTGTATACATCCATGAGGTGTCATGGTGCCAAACTTGAGGTTTCTAACATGAAAATTGACATAGTTCTAGCATGGGACCTGATTTGAGGTGAGTTAAAAGGTTAAAGCCCCGCCAAAAATCAGGGGATGATGGGATTTGCTTGAAACTTGTCATGAATGTGGATCTAGACGGCATCTGTGAGGGTGCCTGCTTCCAAGTTTTTATCTGTCAAAATGTCAGAGAACAGTCCATGTCTGAAAATGGGGTGTCCGGTTTTCAATAATTCCCCAAAAATCAGGGGAGGCTTGGATTGGCTTGAGTCTTGGCATGCATGTGTATACATGGATAAGCTATCATAGTGCCAAGTTTTAGGTTTCTAACATGAAAATTGACGGAGATATTGAAAGGGGTGTGAATTGGGGTTACGGGTGCTGCATTAGAGGTTAAAGCCCCGCCAAAAATCAGGGGATGATGGAATTTGCTTGAAACTTGCCATAAATGTGGATCTAGATGGCAGCTGTGAGGGTGCCTGCTTCCAAGTTTTTATCTGTCAAAATGTCGGAGAACAGTCCATGTCTGAAAATGGGGTGTCCGATTTTCAAAAATTCCCCGAAAATCAGGGGATGCTTGGATTTGCTTGAGTCTTGGCATGCGTGTGTATACATCCATGAGGTGTCATGGTACCAAACTTGAGGTTTCTAACATTAACAAAAAAAAAGTTGTAGACTTTTTGGGATTTCAATGCAAGCCTATGGGGGGGGGGAAGTGGAGCTCCGATCAGGATCCGGAGCTCTGCAGCAGAGCGGACTATAGGCGGGGCGGGGCGGAGCGAAGCGGCCCGATCCGCAAATTGTGGATCTGGAAGAGAAGCAGATTGGGGGGTCCGTGCACACCCCTAGTTGTAACACAGCTTCTTACTTTTTCTCTCAGGTGTGTGTGTGTTGCCACTGCAAATTATAATAGCAGCAAATGTGTTGGCAGCCTTGTCATTATTTTGCATCCTTCACCATGCCCCATACTTAGTGTCATTCAAGGGCATTGTGTATGTGGGGGAAGCAGGGGGCCAAAATAAAAATGTGGAGAAAATCTGAGAATGCAGAGTGGTTTTTTTCTTCTGTCTTCTATACATCTTTCCATTATTTTGCAGACACCTTGGGTTCCTGCACCTCTTGTTCTGAAAAAGCCCATTCCTCGTGAAGGAATGACTTCATGCTGCCTTCCTTGGGCTGCCAGAGAGCTGATTGTATCATGAAAGACAGAATCCTGGAACACACTTATCAGCCACCTCAGAAGTACAAGAGCACTGAACCCAACCCATGAGAATTTCCCTCAAATTTTCTTATCCATTGAACTTCTCATAGAAAACAATTTCTTTTCCATCAAACTGAATAAGAACGGTTGAAAAAAAAGTGGAAGAATTTTTGGACACAGCACTATTTTAAAGCCATCAACACCAAGGCCATCACCACATTTTTGGCACTGAATTCCATAAACGAATTATGCATTCCATGAAGAAGTAACATAGTGCAATAGCTGTGTTGGTCTGTTGCAGAAAAATAAATAAATGTTGTGGTACCCTAAACATGGGCAGACCAATCCAAAGTGGAGTTGGGGAGGAGCAGAATGGCGGATCCACCACAGCATCCCAAACTCTGCTGGCTTACGTCAGCCTGGGCAGAAGGTGTGCGTGTATGTCATTTTTAATTTCTTTTTCAATGCGCAAGTTTCAGGCTAGTGTAGTAGAGGGGATCTGCAGGGCTTTGGATCAAATCAATTCAAAGCTGTGCCTGCCCCACCCCAAAACACCATAATTTGGGGTCTTCCACTGACTATCGCCAATGAGTACACCACTAGGGGTTGCTTTCCACCTGCAGAGCCTTCCATGGGCAGAATGGAGCCACAGAGGAAGATGGAACTACTCTTTGATGGTAGAGGCTGGCAGAGGAGCTCCTCTGCCCAATCTTCATCCCCTCCATGGGATAAGACCCTTGTGTCTGCTAAAGTGGACTGCAGTCCATGAAAGCTGATGCTATAATAAATTTGTTAGTCTTTCAGGTACCATAAGACTCATTTTTATTTTATCTATTCTTTACTTACCAGCTCATAGTTGGAATAATCTTGATGACCCAGAAAAGCTTTGTCAGAACCACCTCTTTAAAGACAACTGGGACCAACCCCATTCTTCTTCTTCTTCTTCTTCTTCTTCTTCTTCTTCTTCTTCTTCTTCTTCTTCTTCTTCTTCTTCTTCTTCTTCTTCTTCTTCTTATTTTATTGCATATGTATACCACTTCATAGCCAAAGCTCTCTGGGTGGTTTACATAAGATAAAAACACTTAAAAACAATATACAAAAATTAAAAACCACAAAAACATACAATATACACATACACTTAAAAACCACTATAACAACTTTAAAAAACTATGAGCCTAAAAAACAGACCCAGGCTCATTACATATTGCTAAATGCCTGGGAAAAGAGAAAAGTCTTGACTTGGTGCTGAAGAGATAACAATGTCGGCACCAGGCGGGCCTCATCAGGGAGATTGTTTCCACAGTTGGGGGGCCACCACAGAGAAAGCCCTCTCTCTTGTTGCCATCCTCCAAGCTTCCTTCGGAGTAGGCACCCAGAGGAAGACCTTAGATGTTGAACATAATGTTCGGGGAGGTTCATGTCAGGAAAGGTATTCCATCAGGTATCGGGGTCCCAAGCCGTGTAAGGCTTTATAGGTTAAAACCATAAAAGGCATCTATAACTTTCTGGAGCTTGCTGATTACTCCCATCCTGTTCTATGTTAGGAGTGAGGAGGGAAAGGGTCAAGCAAATAAGTGGTCTGTTGGACTCCTCCAATCAACTTGGCCATGTTTTTGATAGGGATGGGTGAGAATTTTGTTTTAGCTAGTTTTAATAAGAATTTGACAAACACAGCAAAATTCTCCATGTTGAAGACAAGAAGAACTTGAGGATATTTATTTTAAAAAATTAAATATGGGAGAAACCATCTAGGCCCATGGCTTTGAGTGCTTTGCTCTTAAAAGTCTGGGTTTGAATCCCTGGGTATTCAACCATGTTATTGCTGAAGTAGGATTGCCATCTTTCTCCCTTTTTTGGACATGTTCCTTATCTTTAACATCTATGTGGCAGGCAGGTGTATCATGGTCCTCTTGATCCTGGGAACAGCTATACCTTTTGATTTGGCTTGTGGAGATGGGTGAGAATTTTGTTTCAGTTTGATACGAATTTACCAAAATTCACAAAGTTCATATTTGGGAGTGTAAGAACTTGAGATATTTTTTTTAAAAAAAAATCCAAATGGGGTAGAAAGTGAAAGTGATAGTCACTCATTCCTACATTTTAGGCACCAAAAACTGAAATTCATCCCATAAAACAATACTAGGCAGTGAATAGCCCAGAGAGCTTTGGCTATTGGGCGGTATAAACATGCAATAAATAAATAAATAAATAGCTGGCTTCCATGTGTTATTCACTGTGTTGTACTTTTTGTGTGAACCAGAAGCAGGAACTGCTTTGGGTCACAGGCAAAGAACATTTCAATACTGACTTTCTGATGAGATCTGTGAAATGTATATCTTGGTGTATAGCATTCTAGTCCCCAAGTTGCGGACCTTGATTGATGTATAGCTGTCATAATATGTTACAATCTTTCCACCTTTATGTCTAAATATCATGGACTCTCATCTCTGATGTAATTATTGCAACCATTGGATATGCTTTAACATTGGGGATTCTAGATCATTTAAATTTGACAGCAGCAAAAGAAAACAAAATGGCCAGAGACCCTAAGTGCTTCATCTGACTTTTAATAACGTCACAAATATAGGTTCCCCACACACAAACCATTACTGAAAACATATGTTTCATAAGGACTCTAGCATGACCTTAATCAGAGCTAATTAACAGGTATATGCATACACGCATATGTAATTCATTGCATGAATTATATGCATGCATGATTCACACTATTCTTTCCCCCTCAAAAGACAAGAAGGATCATATAAATATACATGTAAACTATTTGTATCACATATTAGGTTGTTGTGGGGGGCACAGAGGTGTGCATGTTCCTCCAAAATATAAAGAGAAGACTTTCCATTAAGCAGGAGGACCTATGCATTGGTCACCGATGACAGATCTATGCATCGGTGCGGAAGCCTCTGACCATTGTAAGCAATGGCTCAGAGAGCAGATGTGGTTTTCTCTGCTGCAAGAAGTAAAAATATTGCCAGATGAAGGTCCACCCCCATTCTAGTTCCTCGGTCTTTCAATTGCACCCTGACTGTCACTTGGGTCCCAGCCCTGCTGGCTTTCAGATTGTTCACACTAATTCTCTGATCAAAATAGATTGAGTGTTTATTTGTTCACTTCAAATTCAACATATTTCTGAAATTATCTTATGCAATTAACAGACCTCAGTTAATGACCAACCTACGTAAGAAAGGAAAGCTATGAAAATGAGCAGAATGAATCACTACGGCTTAGCGTATGCATGATAAGAAGAACATCTTAATTTTTAAGAATGTGTGAGTTGCATCTTGCAAAGAAAGCATATGGGAGCAACTCAAAGATGAGAAATCCTAATAGATATGCTAAGAGTGTGTGTGTGTTTAAAGAAGCCAAAGTAGTACCTGTATTGACAAACGACTTACGGTCAAAGTACATTTTACATTAATTACGTAATGTGTAGCTGACTTCCCTCTTGTTTTCTTACTCCAGATGTGTCCATGTGTTTTTGTTCTTTTTTAAACGCAATCACTATAGAAAACCCAGTCACCATAGCATGCAATCAGTATGTTGACTCAGAAATGATGATGAATTGAACACAAATATGATGGTGTACCAATAATTGGGATGCCATCAAACTTCCAGGAAGACTCACAATTATTTCAAACCAGAAACACAGTTTCTTTTCAATTATATATTTGTGTTATTTATATCTCACTAAATATAATAAAACCCCTGAGCAGTTCACATATACATATTAAAATCACACATCAGTAAGATGGAGCAGCAGGATTAATTTAATTACAACCCAGGGAAAGCCTGGGTGAACAACTGCTTGTCCATGAGGCATTTGAAAGACACTGCATTTTCTGCCTCCCAAACTGCATGGGGAGGTTTTTTTCAAAGGGTGGGCACTGCTACCAAGAAGGCCCACTGTCAAGGAGTTGTCTATCATAGAATCATAGAATAGCAGAGTTGGAAGGGGCCTACAAGGCCATCGAGTCCAACCCCCTGCTCAGTGCAGGAATCCACCCTAAAGCATCCCTGACAGATGCTTGTCCAGCTGCCTCTTGAATGCCTCTAGTGTGGGAGAGCCCACAACCTCCCTAGGTAACTGATTCCACCGTCGCACTGCTCTAACAGTTAGAAAGTTTTTCCTGATGTCCAGCCGGAATCTGGCTTCCTTTAACTTGAGCCCGTTATTCCGTGTCCTGCACTCTGGGAGGATCGAGAAGAGATCCTGGCCCTCCTCTGTGTGACAACCTTTTAAGTATTTGAAGAGTCTCCCCTCAATCTTCTCTTCTCCAGGCTAAACATGCCCAGTTCTTTCAGTCTCTCTTCATAGGGCTTTGTTTCTAGACCTCTGATCATCCTGGTTGCCCTCTTCTGAACACGCTCCAGCTTGTCTGCGTCCTTCTTGAATTGTGGAGCCCAGAACTGGACACAATACTCTAGATGAGGCCTAACCAGAGCCGAATATAGAGGAACTAGTACCTCACGTGATTTGGAAGCTATACTTCTATTAATGCAGCCCAAAATAGCATTTGCCTTTCTTGCAGCCATATCGCACTGTTGGCTCATATTCAGCTTGTGATCTACAACAATTCCAAGATCTTTCTCGTTTGTAGTATTGCTGAGCCAAGTGTCCCCCATCTTGTAACTGTGCATTTGGTTTCTATTTCCTAAATGTAGAACTTGGCATTTATCCCTATTAAATTTCATTCTGTTGTTTTCAGCCCAGCACTCTAGCCTATCAAGATCACTTTGAAGTTTGTTTCTGTCTTCCAGGGTATTAGCTATCCCACCCAATTTTGGGTCATCTGCAAATTTGATCAGCGTTCCCTGCACCTCCTCGTCCAAATCATTAATAAAAATGTTGAAGAGCACTGGGCCCAGGACTGAGCCCTGCGGCACCCCACTTGTTGCCTCTCCCCAGTTTGAGAAGGTTCCATTGATAAGTACTCTTTGAGTCCGATTCTGTAGCCAACTGTGGATCCACCTAATAGTTGTTCAATCTAGCCCAATGTTAATCAGAATGTCATGTGGTACTTTGTCAAAAGCTTTGCTGAAGTCAAGATATATGACGTCTACAGCATTCCCACAGTCCACAAGGGAGGTTATCCTATTAAAAAATGAGATCAAATTAGTCTGACAGGATTTGTTCCTGACAAATCCATGTTGGCTTCTAGTAATCACTGCATTGATTTCAAGGTGTTTACAGATTGACTTCTTTATAATCTGCTCCAGAATTTTCCCAGGGATGGATGTCAGACTGACTGGTCTGTAGTTCCCAGGTTCCTCCTTTTTGCCCTTTTTGAAGATAGGGACAACGTTAGCCCTCCTCCAGTCGTCCGGCACCTCACCCGTCTTCCATGATTTTGCAAAGATAATACACAAAGGTTCAGAGGGTTCTTCTGCTAGCTCCTTCATTACTCTTGGATGCAGTTCATCGGGTCCTGGAGATTTAAACCAGTTCACGCACTGGTTATCTCTCGGTTGGACTACTGCAACCTTCTTCTCTCTGGCCTTCCTTTGTCTCACATCAGTCCGCTGGTCTCTGTCCACCACTCTGCCGCCAAGATCATCTTCTTGGCCCGCCGCTCTGACCATGTCACTCCACTTCTGAAATCTCTTCATTGGCTTCCAATTCACTCCAGAATCCAATATAAACTTCTCCTGTTGACCTTCAAAGCTTTTCACGGTCTAGCTCCTGCCTATCTCTCCTCTCTCATCTCACACTATTGCCCCACTCGTGCTCTCCGCTCCTCTGATGCCATGCTTCTCGCCTGCCCAAGGGCCTCTACTTCCCTTACTCGGCTTCGTCCTTTTTCTTCTGCTGCCCCTTACGCCTGGAACGCTCTTCCAGAACACTTGAGAACTACAAACTCAATCACAGCTTTTAAAACTCAGCTAAAAACTTTTCTTTTCCCTATAGCTTTTAAATATTGAGTTTGTTCTGACCCTATACTGTCAGCTTCACCCTCCCCGGTGCCTGTTTACACTTCCCTGTGCCTGTTTGCATTCTCTTTCCCTCCTTATTGTTTACTACAACTTTATTAGATTGTAAGCCTATGCGGCAGGGTCTTGCTGTTTACTGTGTAATCTGTACAGCACCATGTACATTGATGGTGCTATATAAATAATAATAATAATAATAATAATAATAATAATAATAATAATAATTCAAGGAAATTAGGTGTTCTTTGACCATTTGTTTATCAATCTCAAACTGCAATCCTGCCCCCTCAACTTCTGCTTCACTTTTTCCAGGGGGGTCATAGACCCGCTTTTGGGAGAAGACTGAGGCAAAGTAGGAATTGAGCACTTCAGCCTTTTCTTTGTTGTCTGTTATCAATTTGCCATCCTCATTAAGCAGTTGAACCACCATTTCTTTCCTCTGTCTTTTACTACTCACGTATCTGAAGAAAGCCTTTTTATTGCTTTTAGCATCCCTCGCTAATCTCAGCTCATTCACAGCTTTAGCCTTCCTGACGCCATTTCGGCACTTCTGCGCCACTTGTCTGTACTCTTCTTTTGTAGCCTGGCCTTCCTTCCACTTCCTATATGTATCCCTTTTTGTTTTCAGGTCATCTCTAAGCTTTTTGTGGAGCCACATTGGTTTCCTCTGTTGTCTTCTATCTTTTCTCCTTGTTGGAATTGTTTGTAACTGTGCCTTTAAAATTTCATTTTTTAAATACTCCCACCCATCCTGCACTCCTTTTCTCATTAGGCTCCCTTGCCACGGGACCTTACTTATTATAGTTCTGAGTTTATTAAAATCAGCTTTCATAAAATCCAGAGTACGTGTATGGCTACGCTCGACTTTTGTTTCCTTCATAATCAAGAATTCAAGTATGACGTGGTCACTTTCCCCCAGAGTTCCCGTAACTGCCACTTTTTCCACTAAGTCATCCCTATTGGTCAATAACAAGTCAAGGATTGCCAATCCTCTAGTTCCTTCCACCACTTTCTGTAGGAGAAAGTTATCACCCATACATGTCAGGAATTTCTTGGAAGGGCCGCTTTTGGCAGTAATGGTCTCCCAACAGATATCAGGGTAATTGAAGTCCCCCATCACTACTACATCACACTTCCTTGAAACACTGGCAATTTGTTTCTCAAAAGTTTCATCCTCGTCTTCTCCTTGATTGGGTGGTTAGTAGTAGACTCCGATTTATCATATTCTTTTTATTCCTAGCCCCATTTATTTTAATCCAGATGCTCTCAACGGGGCTCCCAGTCTCATCCGCCTGTATTTCTGTGCAGGGATAGGTATTTTTAACATATAGTGCAGAGGGACCTGGAGGAGGAGGACAAGGCCTCCTCTGAGGATCTTAAAGGTCAGCTGGGTTAAAGGAAAAGCTATCAGCTAGATATCCTGCCCCTGAGTTGTTCAGGGCTTTGTATGACAATAACATAACTTTGGATGGGGCTCAGTAGCTAATAAACATCCAGTGCAGTTCTTTTTACACAGGTGTTATGTGAGCATAGCTGGGTGTACCAGTGAGCACCCTTGCTGCTGCATTCTGCACTAGCTGCAGTTTCTGAACTGCATAGAATGTGGCATTACATAGAGCTCCTTGCAGTCGTCTAATTGTGAGGTTACCAGTGCACAATCACCGGGGCTAGGCTATCCCTATCCAGGAACAGGCATTGTTGGCTTAACGGGTGTTCTGGGCCTCCATGACAAAGATGGATCCAGGACTACCCCCAAATTACATACCTTCTCCTTCAGAATGCATGCAATCCCATCCAGAACAGCTCAATTCCTGGACCAATTTAAAACAGTATTAAATATATTCATTAAAAGTATATTCCATAAAAACAGCAGAAAGACATAATAACATAACTGCCCCATCAAAATAGTCAACTTTTCAGATCAAATATATGTGACCTATTCCAAAGCTCCCCTAAAAAGAAAAGACTTTACAATATTGCAGAAGGCTTTTAGAGAGGGGATGAGATGAGCCTCCCTTGGAGGGAGTTCCAGAACAGAAGCACAACTATTGAGAATGCCCTCTCTCCAATCCTGACAAGAGTGACCACTGGGACAGAGAGAGGCCTTAAGAGAGGCCTCACTGCTGACCGTAGTCTGTGGACAGATTCTTATGGGAGAATAGAACCAATTGGACAGCGGTTTCCCAACATCACTTATTGAGACTGCATTGCTAAGAAGGACTGGAAGCACTATAGCAGCAGAGCCCCCAGTTCCCATCCAGGATACCATGATTAATGGTAGTGAAAGCTGTTTAGAGGTCCAGCCAATAGGAATGCACTCCCTCCGTCCATTATTGGCATAGGATCTTCTCTCCAACACTGCCACCATCTATGAGGAAACTGATCCTTCAGTCCCACCTATGAGGTTTTCCTCCTCCTCCTCCTTCTCCTCCTTCTATATGCAAGGTTCTGGACCATTTTCTTCTGCCATCAATTCTCTTAGAATACTTTAAAATTCATAGTATTGTGGTATAGAGCCTTAGTATGAGATGGGCACCAACACTAGAAATAACATGAATAATTTAGTAAAAGGATATTTTGTACATAAAGGAACATTTATTTATTTATTTATTTAAAACATCTATATCCCGTCCTATATCAATAAGATCTCAGGGCAGCATACAGATAAATTAATATTAACTTCTAGATTTTCAAAAGATTGCTTGCTGACAATTGTTAAGGCCTCAAGAGATTTCAGATGCTACTCAAGCCTCTTTCTTAATGACTACTTTTACCTAACATAAAATTTCCTAAACCTCCACCCCAGCCAAATACACTTACAACCAGATCCAGCTCTTGGGTAAATCTTCATTTGACTCCAAAAGCACCTCCTGTTGTATTTCTGGCTGCTTGGACTGTTTATCTAGGTTTTTGCTACCTACTTGTATAACCTTCTTCTAGCAAGATCTTAGGGCAACCTCCTGGCATAACACAGTCACCTGCTCCCTACTCCTGAATTTCACTAGTCACATATCTCACAAAGAAGTAATAGCTCAATATTCAGAGCTATTCCCTTTATCATCAGCTTTCTTCTAATCCTTCTAGATCAGTGGTTCTCAACCTTTTTTGCTCCATTCCCCCCTTTCACCATTGTTCAGAATATGATTCCCCCCTTCCCAAGATAGTCTAACTCAAAAGGTGCATTCCAAATAATATGCATGTAATATTGAAAATCTTGTATTGTTTTCTATATTAGTCCCATCTAAAGGGGCTATGCAAAGCATGGCCCCTTTTACATTCTCAGCTCCCATGCTTTGCGTTGCCCCTTTAAATGGGAAGCTTGAAACTTCTAGGATTGCGAGAGGGAGGGAGGGAAAAGAGAGCAAAGGCCTGGCTTTTGCAGACGATACAACACTTTTCTGGGACATTTTTATTAATAATGTGTAGGAAGACAATCTACAGGACATCATACTTTGCTGAATAGTGGTCCCAATTCCCCCCCTGGAACCCTAAAATTTGCCCCGGGGGGAATTCCCCCCTTGTTGAGAACCCATGTTCTAGATCACCACCCACCCACCAGCAGACTTTCTCCCTCTCTGATTACCCACAGACTCCATCAGTCCCTAACTATCAGCTGACATTTCCCAATTGCCTTTCCTCAACTAGATAGAATCCCCAGCCAATCAAAATTGAATTTATCTGTTCCAGGCCACATTTATAAATATTCAAAGCAGTTTTCTCTCTTTGTCCCCATTCAGAATGTCAACAAGCAGCTACTACTAAAGCAGGCCTTCAACACAGTAACTTCACTACTAGGCTTCAGACCTACATAGATACATTAGAGCCTCTCAGAGGTCACGCAGAGTATTTACTGAACAACAACGGTTACATACACAGCATTTCCTCACAGTGCCCTAGGCTGTGCCCATACAAAACCAGCCTTGAACTTGGACTGAAATGGATTGTATTATCCAAAAATACTTATTGTCTTCCCCAGCAGTTGATAACCTGTAGCATACCGCCTCTGGCCCTTTACAAATGCTTTTGTCTCCTACGTACTATGGATGTTTGGTTTATATATTTATTATTTTAGGTAATGAACTCCATTACATAGTAATGTTGACATTTCATTTTGACATTGGAGTATGTGGATGAAATAGCCCTATATTAAAAATAAATTTTAAAAAATACCACTCCAGAGAAAATGTAGTAGTGGTAGGGTGACCATATTTGGGAAACCAAAAAAGAGGACACCTAGTGTGTGTGTGTGGAAGCAGCTTTCTGAGTCCTGTTATTCCCCCGCCACCTTAAAGAACCCGATTGGAGTGGAGGAGGGGAAAGGATTTCATTCTGCACCACCACCATCCACTCCAATTGGGGCCTTTTCTATAATGTCCACGAATGACCCACTTTCCCCTTTAAGACCTCAATTGGAGCTCGGGGTGGGGGAATGATATGCCTCAAGAAAGCATGTCATTCACTCCTGCCATGCTAATGGCAGCCTTAAAGGGGAAGGTGTGTCATTCCAGGACATTATTGAAAATTATAGAAAATCCCCCCTGACACCATGGAAAGAACAAAAACCAGGACAAATCCGGGGAAATCCTGACAGTTGGTCACCCTAGTAGTGGTGGACCTTCTACATACATGTGCTTAGTTGGGCTTCAAAAATTTTTCAGAATATTTTGGTTTGTGACTTGGATGTGGTAGATCATTCCCAATACTGGTTCTAGACCTAGGGGTGGGGAAAATAAACTCAAAATGAATTATTTAATTTCATTATGCAAAAATAATTGTTAGAATCTATGCGTATTCTCCTCTGGTGGCATGCCATGTTAGCCATAACTCTATGTTTGTGAACTGCCTTTGTAAAGACAATAGTGCAAGATTCATTCATACATTCTTTCCCAACATAGTGCCCTTCAGATGTTTTGGACTGCAACTCCCATCATTCCTAATCATTGGCCATGCTTTCTGGGAACTGTAATCCAAAACATCAGGACGGTACTGGGAAATGATGGACCCAGACCTCTTAAAAAGATATCAGTCAACAGCAAATGAGGAGATGGTACTGGGAAGTGTAGTCTCAGGGAATAAGGATGATCCGATTCAGTTTTTACAATCCAGTTTCTCATATTAGGAAACAGAAGCTGCACTGTATGTTAAAGTTAAACTATTGCAGGAAATGCTGACAATCAGGATTAAAATAAATGTAAGAGTATTTCTTTCATTGAAATGGAATAAATAGGCTTTTATCTTCATAATTTGTTGTTGCTGTAGTAACAGGGCTGATAACCCGATATGTGTTGAAGAACTAGCATATTTGGTTTTATTGTTTTGTCAAAATATTAAGAATATCAATATATCTCCATAATTCAGTGTAATACAACAAAGCATTTTCTCGCCAGATATAGCAAAGATTGTATTATACTTTTGAGATCATAGGTAATGATGACAAAGTGATCTGTGTTCAATTTCAGCATTAATATCTGGCTTGAATAAAGCTTGAAATATGGTCTCAAAGCTAAGAGCCTTTAATATTAAGATCTTTAACTGTAATTTATGTGACAGAAGATGGGGTTTAGCATAATAAAATAGAATGGGCATCTAGAATGAAGATGACTAAAAGACAATTGAAAACAAGGTAAAAATGGTAAATTATACACAACAGTAAATTTACCTTTATGGTATTACCTCATTTATTTTTTGATTTGTTAGAGCATGTAATTTCTCACTTTGCTACATTTGGAATTGGACATTCCTCAAATAGAATACCTGAGGTAAAAAAGACTTACAGTTAAAGCCGTGTATTTTGGACCTTTTTCATGGAGGCAGCTTTAGATCTTCCATTGTACAGCTATGGTTTATGGTAGTTTGCAATTTACCGTCAAACCCTGTGATGTGCAAAGTGAAAAGGATATAGAATTGGTTGCAATGTAACAAGTAAAGGTGCCAGACTGGTGCAACAAATACCTACGAATATTACATGAAATGGAGCATGTAATCCACTTAAGCCAGTGGTAACTGTACCACTGATCATACCAGGTTGTGTAAAAGTCACATGTGGGTGGAGACTGGCCATAGTAGGACATATAAATGGTGACATGCAGAGTCCCATTGCAACAGGCCACATCTATTCTGAAGTCTACACTGTCTTCTTGACAACCTCAAAGCTTCATTGGTATACAATTCCGATCTGAAGATCCAAAGAAGTTCTGATTGTTGACCTCATCTTCTGTTCTTCAGATCTTGCTAAATGCTGACTTCATTAAGTCAATAGAAATGTGTGGGCTGGTATGGAAGAAACCTCCACTGTCAGATGACTCATTGGAAGTGGCTTCTTCACTCTTGGTGAAGTTACTGGGTAGATCCTGTTTCTCCACACATTGCTGAATACCCTTTATGAGCAACAATGCCACAGCAGCATCTCATGTGATGGAATCCTGAATGAAGAATGGGGTGGGAGGGTCTTTTTCCTTCCAGCTTTTTATTTACTCAGAATTCACCTTCCCAACCGATTTTCTCATGGGGACAAATATATGGATCAATGATAGTTGTGATAATGGGCTTACATGGTGGTGACCTGATGCCGGAAAGAACCAAGGACTTCTTTTCTTCAAGAGCTCCCACCCCCATTCCCAATGCACTGCTAGCTGATTGCTGCTGTGATAAATAGTACCATGGAGGGCAATTCAGTATATAGTAGTTTGGAGAAGATGAGAGGAATACATGCTTGCTACCCAACTATCAGCTGGGAGGCCTGATGATTCTTTATAAGATTTCACAAAATCTGAAAATTTATTTATTTTATTTATTTATTACGGTTTTATACCGCCCAATAGCCGAAGCTCTCTGGGCGGTTCACAAAAATTAAAACCATCATAAAACAACCAACAAGTTAAAAACACAAATACAAAATACAATATAAAACGCACAACCAGGATAAAACCACGCAGCAAAATTGATATAAGGTTAAAATACAGAGTTAAAACAGTATAATTTAAATTTAAGTTAAAATTAAGTGTTTAAATACTGAGTGAATAAAAAGGTCTTCAGCTGGCGACGAAAGGAGTACAGTGTAGGCGCCAGGCGGATCTCTCTGGGGAGCTCATTCCACAACCGGGGTGCCATAGCGGAGAAAGCCCTCCTCCTAGTAGCCACCTGCCTCACTTCCTTTGGCAGGGGCTCACAGAGAAGGGCCCCTGTAGATGATCTTAAGGTCCGGATAGGTACATATGGGAGGAGGCGTTCCTTCAAATAACCTGGCCCCAAGCCGTTTAGGGCTTTAAATGTCAATACCAGCACTTTGAATCGGGCCTGGACCTGGACTGGCAGCCAATGAAGTTGTAAAAGGACTGGCGTAATGTGATCTCGCCAGCCAGTCCCTGTTAGTAAACGGGCTGCCCTGTTTTGTACCAGTTGAAGCTTCCGGACCGTTTTCAAAGGCAGCCCCACGTATAACGCATTGCAGTAATCCAAACAAGAGGTTATCAGAGCATGGATAACAGTAGCTAGGCTATCACTGTCCAGATAAGGGAGCAGTTGGTATATCAGCCTAAGCTGATAAAAGGTGCTCTTTGCCACTGAGTTCACCTGTGCCTCAAGTGACAGTTCTGGATCCAAGAGCACCCCCAAACTACGGACCCGATCCTTTAGGGAGAGTGCAACCCCGTCCAGGACAGGGCAAACATCACCTCGCCGGACAGAAGAACCACCCGCTAACAGTACCTCCGTCTTGTCTGGATTGAGTCTCAGTTTGTTAGCCCTCATCCAGTCCATTACCGTGCCCAGGCACTGGTTCAGAACAGTCACTGCCTCACCTGGGTTTGATGAAAAGGAAAGGTAGAGAAAAGTCTGCATGGATGTAATTTAGGGAGGATGCGGAGAGTTAATGAGTATCCCTTCTTGACTTGTGATTATTCCCAAGGAGCAGCTATGAGTTAAAACATGAACAGAAGCCCCACATGATGTGTCTATTGAGCTGTATGATATCAGATGATGGGTTTGTACATGCTCTCCCAATGTGCTCCTTCTACATTCAAAATCTGTTTGCCAGGGAGAAAGAAAGCCTTTTAGACCTTTTGGACTTCAACTCCCATTATCCCCAGCATCCATGGCCAAAAGTCTAGGAAGAGGCCAGATGGGTGGGCTTCCTTAATTGCCTGGGCTACAGTTATTGTGCAACTGATGGAATTAACAGAATTGTCCCTTTTCTCCCCCCCCCCCAGTTAATATAAACTATGTCAATCTGAAATGCCAGAATTTGGAGGTCTTCTCTCCCCTTCCTATAAATAAAATTGTACGACAATTGTAAATGAGATAGAGGTTTTGCAATTGTGGCTATTGTGAACTGAGCTATATAAGTTCAGATGTGGACAGAATTTATATAACTTTATTGATTCTATTCTGGCTTAAATACATGCCCTCATATGGCACATGTGCATCTGAGTGCATTTACCTTGTTTCCCCTTCAGTGGAAGAAATGGTTGGGGATAAAGAAGTAGTAGTCCAAGGACTCAGTCTAGTCCTCAGGGACTTTCTGCCTGCCCAACTAGGCAGAACTCCTGACTAAGCCCAAGGTCCTCTCATTAGGTGCCTCAGCCAATTTATATGTTACCAAAGTGGTGTAGAGCAGATGCTGCTGCTTCCCCATGGCTTTTTCCAGTGCTGCTCTGGTAACAGGGCTGGCTCTATCATTTGGCAGAGTGGGGTGGCCACCTCAGGCAGCAGTTGCTGGGAGACCACACCAAGGTGTTGGAAGAGAGCACTTTTATGCCACTTGACCACCCCAGCACTCCCTAAGTTAGCCTGATGCCTTCAGGTGCAGGAAAATATGCTCTTCCATCATCAGAGCAGAAGAAAGATTCAACGGCCAGTCCAGTTAGCTTTTGTACATGGAGTGGGAGGGGGCGCCATCTTGTTCTTTGCCTCAGGCAGCAAAATGTCTTGGGCCAGCCCGGTCTGGTAACATCTAAATGCAGGAGTGACATGCAACAAGGAGATCATGTGGATGTAGCCACAGCAGTGCAACATCTCAGCAGTGAGAGATGCCTTTCTCAAGTCCTCCCCTTACTATTAACCTCAGCCACTTTCTCCTGTGTGAGCATCTAGGACACTGGCAAGGAGAACTTTAATCACTCCTCCCCAGAATCAACAACAGTGAAAGCTCCGTCAAAATTGTTCCCCTTTCTACCTTTCTTTCCTCCAGAAAAAAAAAATGCACTAATTCTGTTGCAGTTTAGGTGCATGTTGAAAACTTTTAATTCACTTCAGAATGGATTGATGTATGACACCTGTCTATTGATTTTTAATTTATGGCTCCTGATTCTATTGTATAACTGATTGTTTTAGTTATAATAGGTATTTATATTATTATTTACAACGCCTGGATTTGTTATACTTGACAGGCAGCATAGAAATATTTTGAAATAAATCAATAATTAAAATTGTCAATCCACTTTTCAAATTCTCCATTCACACTCATTCCCCCCCCTTTATAATAACTTTTTCATTTTATCTTTCACCAATTTTATCTTTTCATTTTATCTTTCACCAATTGATCCTCAAAACTGCAATATGGTATAAAACCAAGGTAGTCACTCATACGACATTATCTGAAAAAGAAGAAGAGATAATCATAATACATTACAATACAATTATTCAAACACACACACACACACACACAAATCTTTTCTGACACACTTTCAGAATTGTAAGACTTTCATTGGAATGTTCTAATTCTTGCATCCATTCCAAAGATTCGTTCTGGACCCTACATATAATTCCTAATCTTAGTTATTCCTTCTCTCCCTTCCAAAAACCCTGAGCAAAGTGAAAGCTTAACTATACATCCGGCACTCCAGTTGCTTTTTATCTACTAATCTACATTTCTCCAATTTTCATTACATTTTTTACCAACAAAATATTAATGTAACTACTCATACAAATGTCTAGATCAACACAACAGAACGCCAGTGGGGAAAACACCAGAAGTCAAGCAAGTATGTTTCCAACGGCTAGCAGGCACTTGTCCCTCTTCTATTTCATCTCCTCTTGTCCTCTCCTTTTCCAATATGTAGTATTCGAATCCAAATTTTGGAAGAGATTTGCTCAGGATTAAGCTGTCTAATGGGGAAAAATACTTGGTTTGATGTCATTTGTTTCTTTTCACTAATTTCGTTTTTGCAGTTGGTTAGGAATGTGAGAGGCAAGCCCCATGTTCTTTTCAGATGGAATAGTACTATTTATTATTTTTAATTGAATGAGATTGCTGTCCTTTCTGCAATATAGTTTCACCATCATGAAAGGACAAACACAGCAAGAATATATGTATGAGAGAGAGAGAGCGAGAGAGAGAAACTATACCCATAGAATACCTTACATATGCTTGTTATAGCATCAAAATAACACTTTCTTGGATTAGCATATTCATATGGTTTTAAAATAAAGATATAAAACATTGAAACAATTTCTTAGAATCATGATTTCTGGAATAATGACTTTTACCAAGATATATTCATAAGTGTTTCTAGTGTAGCATGCTTTAGAATTTGATTACAGCACCATCTACTGGGTATTAAACCTTTTCCCCCACTTATGCCTCTCTTGTGTCACTCCTCCTCTTTTGAAATAAAAATGTACGATAACTTTTCCCAGGTAGAGGTGTGTGTGTGTCTGTCTGTCTGTCTGTCGGTCTATCTATCTATCTATCTATCTATCTATCTATCTATCTTCATGACAGGACACACTCAATACTATGTAGATTAATGTGCTTGAAGACTCCTGCTGATTGGAATGGACTCAGGAGGCCAATTCACATGGTTAAATCGCCATGCTGAAAGTATGGATTGAGTAGATCAGTGTGCACACAGTTCAGCATGTGGTAAAGTGATCATGGCAACAGCAACAAGTAATACTATCTGGTAACAGAAACAAATATATTGAGTTGCGACTGAAGGAGTATTTTAACCTGGAACATGTAGGACTACAGCATTTAATTTATTTTTTTATTTTTTATTTTTGGCAGTAAACTATTTTCTAGTAGGGATGTGCTCCGCTTCTAATCGGACCGGCGAATTAGAAACGGAGCGGGGGGGCTTTGCCTGCCCTTAAGGCGGAGGCGAAGAGGATTGGGGGGCCGGCGGAGCGTGGCAAAGAGGATCGAGGTGAAGGTGGATCCTTCGCCTTGATCCGGAGCTCTGCCGGAAAGGTAAGTGGGGTTTACCGGGCCCTGCCGCTGTCGCTGTCGCCCATGCAGCGACAGCGGCAGGGCCTGGTAAACCCGCCCTCCTCTCCCTTACCTGCCTCCGTCCGCAGTCCGTCGGCGTTTTCAATTGAGCCCGCGGTTCAACCAGGAAGTCTGGGCCGTTTGCTTCCTGGTTGAACCACGGGCTCAATTGAAGACGCCGACGGACCACGGACGGAGGCAGGTAAGGCCCCCTCCCCCTTGGTCCCTTACCGGGCTCTGCCGCCATCGCCGCACGGGCGGCGATGGTGGCAGGGCCCGGTAAACCTCCCGCCCTCCTCTCCCGGCCTTACCTGGCGCCACTCCCCTCCACTGCGGAGCTCCGATTCGGAGCCGGAGCTCCGCGGCAAAGAGGAGCGGAGTATGGGCGGAGTGGCGCGGAGGCTATTGTGGGCGGGGCGGGGGAGGAGGGAAGAGACGTACCCGCTTGCTATTGAACACTCGGAACGCGCCACTGGCTGGGGGGCGAGGCGGCTGAGGCATTATTAGCCTACCACTCCGTCAGCCTCTTCTTTTGCAGCTCCCTCCCTCTCTGTATGCAGTGTAGGTTCATCTGGTCGCTCTATTGGGGGCCAAGTAGGAATTTTTGGCTCATAGGTTGGCTCTGTATATGTGTCTTTTTGTCTACTTCACACTGTAAGTGGGGAGAGACTGTCTTTCGGAAAATTGATCATGTTTTGGCGTTAAGTTAATTTGGTCACATTTGCTTGCAGGCTAGTAGGGGTGGGCATGCTTAGAGGAAAGGGATGGTGATAATTCTGGGGCACTGTTCTTTGGTGAAAGGTGATGCCTGAGGCCTTTCCGCTGAGGGTTTTGCAGCCCTGGGGGGATAAGGGTCACCTGTGAGGCCAACTCATCTCACCTCACCTGGTGTTTTGTGGCCCTGGTGGGAAGGTCTCCCCTCCCCAAAAGGAGTTTGTCCTGGGATGGCGATCTTACAGACGACACTCAGCAGGCAGAGAATGTTTCGCCTGATATAACACTTAGCTAATTGCTGGTGTAGATTAGGGCCCGCTAATCTACGCCAAAGTTTTCCCTTTGCAGATGTTCAATAAATGTGGCCTGAATTTTATACCTTTCATACTTGCCTCGTTCTTCACAACAGTTTAAACTGCAGGAGCCCTGCCTTCTTTTGTATCTCGTCAATAGGGCAGGGTTCCTGCAGCTTTAAGTGTTGTGATGAAGAGGGAGTTTTACCAATTACTGCATGCATACAAATGACACCTGCTGAAATTCCCTTTTCTATGCAACTGTTAAAGATACAGTAGCCCTGTCCTCCTTTTCATATGGTCACCCTAATTTGGCTACTACATCTCTCCTGATGTTCACGATCGTATCTCGGCATGTCTTTCAGATATCTCAGCCTGGCTGCTTCATCGTCGTCTGAAACTTAATATGGCAAAAACTGAAATGCTTGTTTTTCCTCCTAAACCTTCTCCTCACCTCTCATTCTCTCTTACTGTCAACGATGTCACGCTCTCTCCGGTCAAGGAAGCTCGTAGTCTTGGCTTTATATTTGATTCCTCGCTCTCCTTTATTCCTCATATCGAGGCAGTAGCTAAATCCTGTCGTTTCTTCCTGTATAATATCGCCAGGATTCGACCATTTTTGTCTGTCTCTTCTGCCAAGACTCTCGTTCACGCACTGGTTACCTCTCGGTTGGACTACTGCAACCTTCTTCTCTCTGGCCTTCCTTCATCTCACATCAGTCCGCTGGTCTCTGTCCACCACTCTGCCGCTAAGATCATCTTCTTGGCCCGCCGCTCTGACCATGTCACTCCACTTCTGAAATCTCTTCATTGGCTCCCAATTCACTCCAGAATCCAATATAAACTTCTCCTGTTGACCTTCAAAGCTTTTCACGGTCTAGCTCCTGCCTATCTCTCCTCTCTCATCTCACACTATTCCCCTGCTCGTGCTCTCTGCTCCTCTGATGCCATGCTTCTCGCCTGCCCAAGGACCTCCACTTCCCTTACTCGGCTTCGTCCTTTTTCTTCTGCTGCCCCTTACGCCTGGAACGCTCTTCCAGAACACTTGAGAACTACAAACTCAATCTCAGCTTTTAAAACTCAGCTAAAGTTCTTTTCCCTATAGCTTTTAAATATTGAGTTTGTTCTGACTCTATACTGTTAGCTTCACCCTACCCGGTGCCTGTTTACACTTCCCTGTGCCTGTTTGCATTCTCTTTCCCTCCTTATTGTTTACTGCAACTTTATTAGATTGTAAGCCTATGCGGCAGGGTCTTGCTTACTGTGTATAATCTGTACAGCACCATGTACATTGATGGTGCTATATAAATAAATAAATAATAATAATAATAATAATAATAATAATAATAATAATAATAACATTTATACAATTTGAAATCAAGTCCAGAACTACTAGCTGACATCTAGCTAACTTAAGTCATTTTTAGAGACACAATGTAAGGCTCAATTCATTGATTTTGGATTTTTAAAACCCAGCTCTGAATAGGAGAGTGAAATACAGACTGGCACCTAAGACAAAATAAGTATATTCAGAATTGCAGCTTTAGGACCAGTTGTCATCAAAGTTGGCTCCCCCTAATGCTGGAGCTGGCAGATGGAGCCCCACAATCTTGCAACACTTTCCCCCAGCCTTTAATGGCAGGGAACAGGGTAACCCCTGCTTGTTCACACAGGACTTGTTGAATAGATCATGGCCAAGATCATTGTCACGGATGTCTTGTATTTCATTAAACTTTGGTAAGTACAAGCTAACTGGAAAATTATCTTTAGAAAGGAATGTGTGAATATAAAAGCGTTACACAATAATGAAAAACGACATCTCAGCAACACAATGGCTGGTAATGCATAACTTTAGAGAATATAGATGCAGGCATTTGAATGTTAAAGTTGATTGTATCCAATACTAGTTTAACTTAAGTCCTATTCATTTCAATGGGTCTA
Organism: Elgaria multicarinata webbii; assembly: GCF_023053635.1. Classification (NCBI taxonomy): domain Eukaryota; kingdom Metazoa; phylum Chordata; class Lepidosauria; order Squamata; family Anguidae; genus Elgaria; species Elgaria multicarinata. The sequence continues at coordinate 72,748,610 of NC_086178.1, forward strand.
CTCCAAATAAGACTAATGTTGGATGCAACCTTATATCTGCAATCCTAAAGCAGAAAACGGTATTTACTTCCTGAAACCCTGGAAAGCCGATGCCAGACAGTGTTGACAATACTGGGCTAGATGGTAGGGCTGTGCACCAGCCCCCCAAACCGGTTCGGGCTGATCCGACCCTCCCCTGACCCACTCTGGATCGGATCCTGGAGCGAGATCTGAAGGGTCGGATCTAGATTCATCCACCATTTTTCACCCTCTTCCCCACTTACTTGCCTCCACAGCGGAGGCAGGAAAGGGGGAAGGGGGGACAAAATGGGAGGCAAATAAGTCCCCCTCCCCCCTTACCTGGCTCCGCTGTCTGCCACTGCACAGACCACGGTGGTGGCGGGCAGAAGAACCAGGTAAGGCCCCCCTCCACACCACCACTTACCTGCTTCCATTGCGGTCCGGCGCCGGCTTCAACTGAAGGCCAGGCACCAGACTGTGAAGCCATCACCGGACTGCGATGGAGGGAGGTAAGCCCCCCTCCCCCCTTACCTGGCTCTGTCGCCGTCGCTGCACAGACTGCAGCGGCAATGGCGGAGCCAGGTAAGCCCCCTCCCCCCACCACTCCCCAACCTGCTCTTCCAGCTTGAGGCCTGGCCCTCAGTTGAAGCCGGCACCAGACCACGATGGAGGCAGGTAAGCCCCCTTCCCCCCTGCCCCCTTACGTGGCTCCGCAGCTGGCACCGCATGGATTGCAGTGGCGGTGGCGGAGCCAGGTAAGCCCCCTCCTCCCCACTTACCTGCCTCCGTCGCAGTCCGGTGGTGGCTTCAACTGAGGCCCAGGCCTCAAAGTGGAAACAGGCCTGTTTCAAAGTGGAAACGGATCGTGATGGAGGCAGGCAAGCCCCCCTCCCCCTGCCCCCTTACATGGCGCCGGGTAAGCACCCTCCCCCCACACTTACCTTTCTTCAGAGCTCCAGATTGAGGTGAAGCAATCCACTTTGTCTCGATCCGCTTCATCTCGATCCTCAGCTCCCCCGACCCGATCCGGCTCCACCTTTGGCGGAGGCGAATCGGGCCGCTCCACTCTTGCTTCTATGAACCGAAACGGAGCGGAGCACATCCCTACTAGATGGGCTAGTGGTTGGACTCAGTATAAGGCAGCTTCCTATGTTCCTAAATTTTAAAGATAGGTCTTTCTAGATGCACATAAAGCAAAACGAAAAGGATTCATGTAGTTATAATGTCTCCTGTGGTTTGCTCAGTGTTATGCCCCTCAGTGGTCACACAAAAAGCATGTATGCATAGGAAGGGCCAAGGAGTAAGGCAATACAATATGGGGCCAGGAACCCCCATATTGAATATGGCCAGCAGCACTCACACCCTTGAGTGACTATGCCCTCAAGAAGGTGGTGCAACAGAGCAACCTAGTTGTGCCATTACTAGATGCTGCCTCATTCCAGCTGCAAAACAACCATGCCTTTGTTAGGCAAACTGCTGGATAATAGTCAAGAATGGTTAAGTCAATGCCCCATTGTAGGGTGGCCCAATGTCCCATTTACAGAGGGACATTGTTTGAAGTCCTCTGTTTGAAGAGTCCTCTGTTTGAAGAGCTCTCAGTCAACAGTCCTTTATTTGACAGTCTTCTGTATTCAAAGGGCTGTGCTGTCCAATTTTGGTTTAAAGTTAAAGAAACATAATAACTGTTGCTCATCAAGAGTTAGTTGAGCAGGTCACCTAGGCCTAATCTACACCTACAGCCCATTTGCAAGGGAGGTGGGGTGATTGTGAGATTTCCTGCTTCTGGGATCGGCACTCATGGGGCACATGTGAGAGAGGTTTTCCACATTTTCAGGAGTGCTGTTGTGGGAGGATGCAAGCTCCATGATGGCGCTTCCATGTGTGGATCATGAGAAGTGGGTGGGGATAGGCAGATTATGGAGTTAAGGGGATTTTTTAAAAATGACTCGTCAGAGATGCGCATAAATGCAAATGCACAGCTACGCATGGGGTGGATAGGGAGTCCATCGAATGTGCGATGTTGCGCAGATATGTTTGTGTTAAAAAAATACACACTCTCGCCATCACAACATGCTGATACACATCCAAAACTTGTGGAGAAAATGGCCCTCCCACACCCCTCCAAAATGGCTGCACACACACCTGACAGCAAGTTGGCTGTTCGTTGAGCTAGGAAATCACACCGAACAGGAACAGCTTCCTGAATGGGCGAAACGCCAGCCGTGGACTTTGGGATTATACCGAGATAGCAAAAACAACAGTGACAAAAGCAGTCAGCGATATTCCGGGAAAACTGAGGGGTTGACCTGAGGTCACTGTGGAAGGAACTGCGCGTCATGTGGCCCAGTAGGGACAACTTTGATATTATTCTGAAATGAACGGCTGGTGTAGACAAGGCCCTAGTCAGTCTTCCACAGTATGGTGAGAAGTATAGCATTTCTATTTAACTTATAGTTATTTCTAATTTGCATATTTTATTCATTTAAATTTTCATAACATTATATATAAATGCAAATGTTTTGCAAATTGGGCTCCTCTTTTTTGGCCACTCTACTCATCAGCAGGAGCTAATTGCTACAAGATAGTTTTTGAGTGGGGTAAAGACTGGAGATGGTGACACTCCCCTTCCTCCAGCTGAGGGGAGGGCACAGGTGTAAGAGGTGTGTGTGTGTGTGTGTGTGTGAAGAAACAGAGAAAATGATGCGGGGAAGAAACTGGATCTTCTCATTGGAATTGGCTGAAACATGGGTAGCAGTTGTGGTGGGCTGCTCAAGTTGCTCTCTGGGAGCCTTCCAGCTTCTACAAGTGCTGTTTACCTTCACTTAGGCTCTGCTCATACATTTGTAATAAAGCAAATATCTATAAACAGACTACAAAGGTGCCATCTCTCTCCAGTTGTCTTTCACTAAAAGGCCATTGAGCCTGATATGGCTACCCTTAAAACCTCTCATTGCTTTGACAGTCAGTTTTGCCTCTCCACCTGTGTGGCTGCTGGTAAGACACATGGCTGAACACAGTGAAGGAGGCAATACGGAATTCAGCCTATGTCCATGCAAACACCAGGGCCCTCTGACTCCTCCAAGACTTGCTTCCTCACTTCCAAATTAAAACCTATGGCTGCAATCCAGAGCCCCACACATGAGAGCGCTTTGTGTGGACCACGCAGAGGCCTTTCTTATTGCATATTCAGAGGTTTTATCTCTCATAAAATGGAAAGGGAAGCCCTGCACATTTTTGACTGGAGGTGTGTGAGAGACGCCACCTGGACTGCAAAAGTCATGGCCATTTTAGGATGATGATGATGATGATGATTTTATATAGCACCAACTTCTCGATCCTCCCAGAGTGCAGGACACGGAATAATGGACTCAAGTTAAAGGAAGCCAGATTCCAGCTGGACATCAGGAAAAACTTCTTGACTGTTAGAGCAGTGCGACAATGGAATCAGTTACCTAGGGAGGTTGTGGGCTCTCCCACACTAGAGGCCTTCAAGAGGCAGCTGGACAAGCATCTGTCAGGGATGCTTTAGGGTGGATTCCTGCATTGAGCAGAGGGTTGGACTCGATGGCCTTGTAGGCCCCTTCCAACTCTGCTGTTCTATGATTCTATGATTCTAACAATGTACTTGGTGCTCTACAGAATATACAAATATACAAATAAAATAGCAATACCCTGCCTAGAGGCTTACAGTCTAAAATCACATTAAAACATATAAAGGGGGGGGAAGGGGTTACACAAAACAGGAATAAGGGAATAATCATAACAATGAGAACAGTAAATCAGGCAAAAATACCAAAAGCTATGGAAAACAGATGAGTTTTCAAACGTGTTTTAAAATCTAAGATGGTGCTGTGTACTATGTTTACCACAGAAGAACGTAGGAACATAAGAGCCATGCTGGATCAGACCAAAGGCCTGTATAGTGAGACATCCTGCTCCCCCAGTGGCCAACTAAATGCCTATGGGAAGCCCACAAACTACTACAGCACCCTCCCACTTGTGTTTAACAGCAAATGGGAGAGAATTTTTAATATATGTTTTAATATTTATGATGTATTAAATGTTTATCCCACCGTTCCACCAAAAATGGCACTCAAGGTGACTACCAATATTTTTACCTCTAATTCTGATTGAAGGTTTAAACCCTGCATTCCAAATATAGAGATAATTGTTTTGGGTGTTTTGTATGCATCATTGAACACACACACACACACACACACACACACACACACACCTATATATGATTTTAGTAACTCCAGTGAAAGATGCCCAATACATGAGAGATGAACAACCTTCTTCCATATGTATGAATTTTACTAAGCTAGTAATCCATAGTTTAAAGAACTTTTTTAATTTAATAAAGAGGTTATTTTACACTTAGATCTGCAAAACACTCATACCTCCAGCACATTGCCTTGGTGAAATATCCCTCTACATGAAAATATAGACAGTTAGTTTTTTCTTCCAAAGTGAAACACTGCAAGGTCTTTCATTACTGGTTTATTATGCTTTCTGTATCTTTGCTCATTTTTCACCAGTATTGCATTAAGTATTGATATTGATTTCTTGTAAATGGTACCGAAATGGATGGCTCACAGTTTTTGTTATTGTTCTGTAGCACTTGTATGTAATTTATTATAGCTGCACTGGAACCTGCCCCTTGCTGCCAGGGCTTAAATTAAATGTGCCATGTTTTGGCCCTTAGTAGTCACACACATTTCTCATTTTGGATCTAGAATTATTATGTATAACGGTTACTTTTTACAGTGACTTCTTGCATAGTTTTTTTTCTTTAAACACATATTATTTCATTAAGTTTAGTGATAAACATATGCTGGTGACTGAATGAAGCACTCTGATTCTACCATCCAAATATAAAGAAAGCCATATAATTCCACTAACCGAGAGAGCTTGTTGCATGGAGTTCCCATGGTTACCTGTGGAAATGCAATATTTTATGGGCTTACCTGACAAGAACAGTGCCACCCCACTTTCCATAGCTATTTCTATAGCTTTATTCTCAGGCGTTTGATGACATATGATAGGTGTTTAATGCACCAGTTGAATTGTTTATGGTTGCCACTGATGTTTTAGTTGTTTATGGAATGGTTGTATCTTAGTGGATAATTGTTTCAGGGTGCCACCCTATCTTGATAGTTAACAGCCCCCAAACTCAGTACTAAGTATTTAAAGCAGGGCAGCTGGAGCATGGAGGTGATCAGTACCTTTGTATTCTGGCCATCTAGACAGGTGATTTTGCCCATCTAGGTGTGGTTTTGGGGAGGGGGAAGGAAGGAGACCAGGACACCCATATGAAGCTGCCTGGTCCCGGAACTCCCCCCCCCCTTTGCCACCTCCTTTTCTGATGTAGCCAGCATGGAAAGAACCACACTGGCTACGAGGAGGGGGGGAGGGGGTACAGTTTCTGAAATTGGAGCCGTAGTTTTGGCCTTGAATCCCAGAAACTGAAATATCTCATGTCCCCCAATCATTGTCTAGGGGACACAGAATTGTGCCTTTAGCGGTTTAAAATTTTGTACGTTTTAATTTTGTTGTAATTTGCCTTGAGTATTTCTTTTTTCTTTTTTGGTAAAGGTTTCTAAGAGAAGAAGAAGAAGAAGATGATGATGATAATAATGATGATAGCGGCGGTGGCAGCTGACAATCCAAGAAAAGCCACATTTACTTTAGCTCCACTGAAATCTTGTGCCCCACTAATTTCAATGAACCTTAAACAAGTTTTCCCCTGGATTGTGCTAATTCTGTCCCTATTGCTAGATCTACAGCTTTCAGGTTAATCACTTATTTTATTACCAGTGTTACAGATATTGGATTGGATCATCATTCAACAAAGGAAGAAGCTTTCCACCATCATAGAAAATGAATTCTTGGATTCAACCCATTGGCTAGAAATCAAAGAGCAACTTTAGGTGCATCCAGGGCTGGGCCATACCCAGTACAGACCTATCCATTTCCAAATAGATCTGCCATACAGGCCTGCTTTTCAGCACATGGAACTAGTTATTAGAGGTGTGCACAGACCCCCCAATCCACCCCGTGGGCCGATCCGAAAATTTTGGATCGGCCCGCTTCGCTCCGCCCATAGTCCGCTCCTCTTCACCGTGGAGCTCCGGCTCTGAATTGGAGCTCCGCAGTGGAGGGGAGTGGCACCAGGTAAGGCCCCCTCCCTCCTCTCCCTTACCTGCATCCATCTGCGGTCCCTCGGCTTCTTCAATTGAGCCCGTGGCTCAACCAGGACTTCCTGGTTGAAAAGTTTCAGCATCTGATTCCCCACTATTGGTGTCTTGCACCTCAGTCTCAAGGCAGGAAATTAAAGGATGAGATCCTGAAGGCAACTATTTCATGGTGCTTTAAACAAATATTATTATTATTATTATTTATTTATATAGCACCATCAATGTACATGGTGCTGTACAGAGTAAAACAGTAAATAGCAAGACCCTGCCGCATAGGCTTACATTCTAATAAATGAACTTCTTAACATTTTATGATCGAAGGACGATTGATTTGTTGGTCACAACAAGGCCGGCGGTATTAACCATTTGCTGTATGTAAAGCAAGGGGTGAACATGTAAACTATCAAAACTAGTACCGAAGCTGCTTCAAACTGTTATACTCTTGTGAGGCATGAAATCCATCACTTTTCATAACAATGGACTTGGCAGGGTCAACTCACATTACCCCCTTCCTATGGTGGAATGCAGGTTGAAATATGATGGTATGTAGTAAATGTGTAATTTAGGGTGACCATATGACCGGATTTGTCTGGGTTTTGGATGACAAATCCGGGAGGGGGAGGGGAAATCCAGATTTTTCCGAAGGGAAAATGCTTATAACTCCGTCGTTTTTTAAGATAAAGACATGAAACTTGGCATGATGGTAGCTCTTAGGAAGGGCTTTAGTCATACCAAATTTGAAACAGATCCGTCCATCCATTGATTTTTTAGGAATTTTTTAAAAATTAAGGTTTTAAAATTATTATTTTTAAAATCGTCATTTTTAAAGATAAAGAGATGAAAGTTAGCACCATGATAGCTTTTAGGTAGAGCTTTAGCCATACCAAATTTGAAACAGATTTGTTCATCCATTGATTTTTAGGATTTTTTAAAAATTTGAGGATTTAATTTTTTTAAATGTTATTTTTAAAGATAAAGAGATGAAACTTGGCACCATGATTGCTCTTAACAAGGACTTTAGCTATGCCAAGTTTGAAACAGATCTGTCCATCCATTGAGTTTTAGGATTTTTTTTTAAAGTTTGAGGTTTTAAAATATTTTTTTTAAAATAATTTTAACATGGCGACCATGTTGTCCTCCTTTTTGGTTTCCAAAATATGGTCACCCTATGTAATTTAAGACTATACATTGAACTCAATGAGACTTCTGACTAGGCATGTGTAGCATTGTGTTGTAAGCACTTTAACACATGTCTGGATTACAAGCTTGTGTTGAGAGTGAGACCAAGCAGGATATAACACTTTGAAAGTGGTTTGAAAATGGTATATGGAATGTGTCCTGGGCCCCAATAGTTGTCAATACTGTTATAAACTGTTATAAAGCAGTAGTGTAGATCCTGCCTTCATTAAACACTTTCAGCAGACTCCTTGGCAGGCTGTTCTGTTGGAAAATGCCCATTACACGTAGAAGGTTCATCCCAATGTTTAACCTAAAGCTATCTTCCTATCACTTGAAACCATTCCTTAAAACTGTAAAACAATCATCTCTCATTGGAGAGAGTAACAATGGGTTTGCAAACAAGCTCTTCTCATTCAGCAATTAGATACTTATACGTTCCTTAAATTTCAGAAATGTTGTTCATGTTGATACGGATACATGCCGAAGTGACATTGAATTTGACAGCCTCTGCACCACATTGTTGGCTCATACTCAGTTTCCCATTACCCCTGAAATGATCAGAAATGCTGCTTCCTAAGCAAGTTAATCACTCATCACATATTTATTATTAGATTTGATCACACTTGGTGCCATTAGCAACCATATTTATTTATTTACACATTTGTATACCTCTCCATATCTATACAGTGAACATAAAAGGTACAATAGTAAAACAATTAAAACACCATATTAGAATTATAAAAAACCAGAATGCCAATAGGATCATGGTTGGTTACTTAAGGAATGCTTCCATGAACAGAACTGTTTTCTCAAGGTGCTAGAAGCAGCACCATGTTGGTGCCTGCCTGACCTCCAAAGGCAGGGAATTTCATAGGAAGGCTCTTCTCTTGGTGAACTCCAATCAGGCCATAGGTCCATGTGGAACCACCAGGAGCATGCCCTCAAATGACCTCAGTGACTGGGCAGGCTGATAAAGGAGAAGGCGCTCTCTCAGGTATCCTGGTCCCAGGTTGTGTAAGAGTCCACCAGGAGAAGAGCCTTTGTACACTAGTACTAGAACCCAGTAGTGAATAGGCAGCCAGTATTGTGTGTGTGTGTGTGTGTGTGCATGCGCACACACACACACACACACACACACACACACACACACACACACACACTGAGCAGTAGCAGCAGTGTCTGTTGCATTTTTCTGTGTGAACTATTAAACAAATTAATCATCTTACTTTCTTAAATACTCAAGGATTGTCTCCACTCCCTTTGTCCAACACCAGCAGGGGCAAGTAAAGTGGGGAAGCTAGGCAAAAAAATAATTGCCATAGGGCTTTGTGGTCATCTTTATATGACCCAATGTTATACTGGGGGAGGGGAGTAAATGCTAAATGCGATCCATCAAAGAATCTTTAGAAGCTCCAGACCAACTTTTTTCTTAAAATCAAAATCCCTCAAGAGGAAGAAAGACATATAAAAATTGAAGCAGAAAATCCGGAGGGATATCTGTAATATGCCCTATCCAGAAATTACTAGCAGACCTTTATGGTAGCTTATCGCCTATAAAAAGCTTCAGAGTAGTCATTACTGCTGTAGTGATGATGGTGGTAGTTTTATGAGTCCTACTCTCCATAAGGAATAACCATCATCTGGTGCAAAAGGCACTTGTGAAAGGCTGAGGGGCTTGGCTAGGATAGAAGAATGCTCTTGTGGTAGAGGTGCTGATTTGACGTCCAGCTATTATCTGGTGACTTCTCACATTTAAAGAATGGAAAAAAGGGAATCTGAAAATGTATAATGCTTTTCTTTTCTTTTTTTAAAGCAGGTTCATCAACTGGACTAACAGTATGGCTTGCATTAAGGCCAGTCAATCATCAAAGCCACAACACATTCCGGCATCCTTGCTCCAATTAAACAAGAAAACACAAACACTAAAGACTTATTCAGGCATTATGGTAAGTGATTATGATAACCAAATATCCCCTTCTTTGGAAAGGTACTGGAGAGGGTCAAGGTGGAGCAATTGCAAGCACTCTTGGAAGATATGGATTGGCTAGACCCATTCCAGTCTGGGTTTCGACTGGAAACAGCCTTGGCTGCCCTGATGGATAGCCTTTATTGGGAGAGGAACATGGGGGATGTGACCCTGTTAATTCTGCTTAATTTTGCATTGGCTTTTGATACTATCAACCGTGGTATATTTGTGGATTGACTCTGTGGACTGGGCATCAGAAGCACTGTATTCCCCAGGCTCTAGCATATCCTCATGAGGAGTGTGCACTCCGCCCCAGAATTATCTGGTAACTGCAAACATCTGAGGAACATTTGATCTTTCAGAGCAGAGATTGGCTGCTTCCAAACCTGTGGATTAATATCAGAGCAGAGATGGGACCAGTTGGAGCTTCTAAAGTCTCTGGAATTATCCTTCTCTCTGTCTCTCTGTCTCTGTCTCTGTCTCTGTCTCTCTCTCTCTCTCTCTGTGTGTGTGTGTAAAGTGAATATCTCCATATTTGGAATACACTGAGTGGGGTGAGGGGTAGCTTTGATATTGACTTCTGCAGCTAACTAATAGCGCTGCCCGCCCCAACCATGTTCTCCTCCAATCACAGTGTTCAGGGTAGTGGGAAACACTAACTGGCTGCTGATTCTGGCCATGGGGGTCGGGGGGAGAGAGGGAGCGTGTTTCTGCTCGGACTCATAGAAGTCAATCATCCACAGTTCCACAGTGTGAAAGTGCTGCTGGGCTGGCTGAGGGTTCCTTACTTTTTTGCTGTGCACGGCTGTTCTTTTAAAAAAAAGCGCCCGCGACACAATATTCCTCTTCCCTTTCAGGATGTTGCGCAGCCATATAGCTGCTGGGGGAAGATCGTGGAAGCAGGGAAGTCTGTGATCCTCCCTCCCACTAGGCCCTGTGATGTAGATGAGCCCTAAGTTAAAGGAAGCCAGATTCTAGCTGGACATCAGGAAAAACTTCCTGATTGTTAGAGCAGTACGACAATGGAATCAGTTGCCTGGTGAGGTTGTGGGCTCTCCCACACTAGAGGCCTTCAAGAGGCAGCTGGACAAGCATCTGTCAGGGATGCTTTAGGGTGGATTCCTGCATTGAGCAGGGGGTTGGACTCAATGGCCTTGTAGGCCCCTTCCAACTCTGCTATTCTATGATTCTAAGTCTTAACTTGGCTTTTAGTAGTTTGCGTATAATATGCAGTGTTTATATTTTAAAATCATTGTTTCCTAACTGGTGGCTACAGGAGAGTGACTTTAGCTTTTGTTAAATTAATACATGTTTCTCTAAAATGAAACTAATGTATTCTTTCCAGAGAAAACTTGATTAGTATAAATAGTGATTGGGACTTACTTTCAGAGAAGCTAAGAAACTGTTTTGCTGTAGGAAGCTATAAATTAATCTCAATATTGGCTAAAGCTGATTTGGCAATTTGATGATCAATTACATCGATGGAACGCATGGCATTTGTTGCGCTCCTATCTTTTATGGGCCATATCATACTGGATAGTTTGGTAAAAGAATAAATGCTTTCTGGAAAGATTATAGTTCAGAGTATTTTATTTATTTATTTATTGCATTTCTATACCGCCCAATAGCCAAAGCTCTCTGGGCGGTTTACAAAATTAAGACAATTCGAAGTATAAAACAACAGTTTAAAACACAGTATAAAAGCACAACCAAGATAAAAACAACAGGGTTTTCAACAGTTCTGTATTGAAATCTTCTCTGAATATAGATCAAACCTCTTTCAGCTATTTAGTTGCTGGCTCCTCAGAATTATTATTTTATCTTGAAATGCTTGCTAAATGCATAATAGGCATTTGGAAATATCATATATTTAAATGTTTGTAGAATATGTTTTTTCCAAATATCTATTATACATTTTGAAGGAGCGAAACTTATATCTATTTTAATTTAGAAAGACTTTTTATGATGACCATTAAAAGTGTCTAAAAGAGCAGGCAAATAAACTAATTGGGGAAGGAGAAAGTCAATACTGTAGGCTGGCAGGCAGAAGATCCCAGGTTTTATCCCCGGTATCTCCAGTTGGAGCTGGGGGTAAATCCTGCCTGAGACCCTAGAGAGTTGCTGCCAGTCAGTGCCAATGATGCTGGTCTAGATAGAACAGTGGACTGACCTGGTATAAAACAATTACCCATGTTCCTAATAGTGGGACGTTCTGAACAAATTCTGACCATGCAGAGGCAGGAAAGTGGAGAAACAGCCCATGAAGTTGATGGAGTTATCCAAATAAAATCAGATAAAGCAGGGGTGGGGAAACTTTTGAAGCCCAAGGGCTGGATTCAATTTTGGAGAAGCCCTTGGAGGCCACATTCCAGTGGTGGGTGGGGTCAAAGGCAAAGGGGGCAGGGCCAGAATACCGCAAATACCAGCATTTTTTATTTTAAAGTTCTTGCTATCATTAACGAAGAGCATGGCTAGACAGGGTGATATCCTGGGGAACATCCCAGGATTGTCCCTGTGCGTCCAAATGATGCACAGGGGATCCCAGGAACAGGGATGGTTGATCCCTCCCTTCCCTTGGGATATGGCCCTACACTTTAATCCTGGTTCTTCCCATAGTTCTGGGATGATCCCAAGACCACGGGAGGTGTGGCCAGGCATCCCGTTTTCATCCCAGCTCCTCATGAGTAACCGCGAAGAGCTGGGACCCAGGGCACGGAGCTCTCTTCAGGAGCTCCGTGCCCATCGGTGACAGAGTAGGGGGAGCGGGAGTAATTTTTTTTAACAAAATACTTACCTTTTCGAAGGAGCGCTCATCTTGAGTTAAAAACACACACAACCAAATGGTGGGCGCGATGTCCTTCATTCTCCTGGGACATTGCGAGCTGCGTGTAGACTGAGGGGAAGGATCTCATGATCAGCATATTGTGAGATCCTCCCCCTCCAGCCCCTTGGTGTTGACATGCCCTAAGACTTAGGAGAGACCTTTCAATCCTTTAGAATGGGGAAAAAACTGTATAAGGAATGTATATTGGTGCTTGAGGGGAGGGGGCCATGGCCATCTGGATCACCCTGGAGGGCCAGATTTGATACCTGGGCTTGAGGTTTCCCACCCCCGAGGGAAGAAAAACAATAGGTAGTTCATAGGACTTGGGTGGCAGATTCCAGCATGCTGGGCATCGTGATTTCAAGGGGGTGGATTATGAAGGCTCCTTCAAGTTCCCCTTGGTTCATCAAAAGAGGGGCAGAATGCAAGATGCTAAATACTTGTGCTTGTAATATATCTGGGGACTGGGGCAAATGGAGTCGAGATGTTTTAATGCCTTGCATGAGCAAATTGAGTTTCTTGTATGTCTTTGATACTTGACTAATGCAGTGGTGACCCGCTTGAGCAAGAAAGGGAGGTGGGAATTTTCATACATATGTCATTTACTTTTAAGCTATTGTTGTATTATATAAGGCACAGTATTAATAACTTTATATGTATCAGAGAACCAATGTGAGCCATTTAAAACAGTAGGTAAAAAACTGATGGGGTGCCTTAAACTGATACACACTTTCCTCAGAGAAAGTCCCATTGAACTCAATGGGATTTACTTACAAGTAGACATGTGTAGGATTGCACTGTAAAGTTTACCTGTTTGTCACATGCAAGCCCTCCTCACCCATGCCCAACATTGACTGAGCTGGTGAGAGTACCTTGCCTTTATATATCTGCAGTCTCTCTTTCCCATTTTTTAAAAAATATTTTAATATTTTAACATATTTTAATGTTCACTGTTTTTAATGTCTGTAAACCGCTCAGAGAGCTTCAGCTATGGGGCAGGATATAAATGTAATAAATAATAATAATAATAATAATAATAATAATAATAATAATAATAGTAATAATAATAGAAAAAGGGGAACTTCTGTCTTACTTGTAAAGCTCCCTTCTCTTCAGTAATGAGAAAACAGTCTGTTTGTCCATCCTATGTGATCATATCTTTTTAATGCACTTCATTCAGGAGGAGTGCTAGTTTGGAAGAGTTCACTAATAAATAGGACATCCTGGATTTGTAGATTTTACAGATGTCCTTTTCCCAACCTGCCAGCCAGGCTAGGGTGGGGGCAGCCTTTTGAGGGTGGGAAGAGGGAGGAAGGACCACCTACCTGTTTTTACACCTGAACAGGGTGAGGTTTGGGCGGTGCTTGCCTTTAAAAGTAAGCCCTGCATGCAACCCCCTCTTTTGTTTCTCAACTTCTACCAGTGAGTCTTTTTATATTACAGAAATGTGTTTCCTTAAATGTTTTTTTTAAAAAATGACCCCCGCAACTGGTTGGAATGACGTGCCATCTGATCTTAAAGAAGCCCTTTGCCTATCCCAGACTGTCCTCCAAACCAGTGAAAAGAGCAAGAATATTTATAGCGAAGCTCCTTCCTCATTCTTCAGTGGAGAAAGTGCAGAATCGCTGCTTCTTTTAAGCATCATTAATGATATCATTAAAAAATCAGCCTCATTACCACCGCAAGGGCCTTGCATATAAAATGTTATTAGGGAACTTATTTTCTTCTGACACATGAGCTGTGCCCACTGAATGAGCTGGGAAGAAAAGCAGATAGAGAAATTTATCAGGCTTCACAGTCACCCATCCAAGTATCGTAGGGCTCATTCCCCCCCCCCCACCCTTCTGCTATCTGTACATAAGTTTGAAATGGTTTTTAAATTTAATTGTCCATGTATAGAGTGTGCAGGAGCCCAATGCAATCAACGGCAGTGCCGGGATTAGCAGCTCCACTTTAAAAAAAAAAGAAAAAAAGAACCAGATCTAATGTGTTTTATTAGGAACAAAATGCACCCTAAGGCATTTTTAAGTGTCATAGGAGACTGATAGGTTAAGACACACTACAATCAACACATTACAGAAAAAGAGGAAATGAGCATGTTTGGGATTCCAGCAAGGCCAATTAAGCGTTGGAGGAAAGTTATTTCACTGTCACACTTTTGTCAAGCTGCTTCCATTGCAATGAAATATTGATGGATTAACCACCATTTGCCATTTAAAATAATAAAGACTATACATTCAGCCCTTATAGAAGCCATCGTTTAATCAATTGCCCTTCATTTACAATGTTGATTCGGCCCAGTTACTGTGGAATAGGAATGCTACTCAATAATGCCCGAGGCAGAATCTGGGGCAGATTTTTGGATTTGTGTTTCTACATATTTGTGGAATTCCTTCCCAACTTCCAAAGTTCTTTTCCCCCCAGAAAATAATTTTATTTTACTTTCGTTCTGGTTATGTAAGTCAAATAATATCATCATTCATTTCAATTTCATTTTCTGCCTGTTTTTTTTTTAATATTAATCAACCATTTACTTGCTCAATACACCTTCATTAAGATCTCAATTTCTAGATCACCCATTTACAGACCAAGTTTTCCTTCAGACATGGTGGAATGAGAGCCTCGTCTCCTTAGATGTTGACTGAGAGTATGGAGTTGTTTAAGAAAGGTTTAAAACCTTTCTTTTTGAATAGAGGGGGTTGGCTGGTTCTTCCTGAGATAAAGCATGTTGGTGGTTCTTGTGGTGGCCACGACACATTTTATATGGGTTTTTAAGGTTTTATTGTTATATTCTTTTAAGTTCAGTTAAGGCCTTTTATTAGAATTATTTTATTCCATTTTTGTAAATTCCTGACCTATTTTATCTCATGCACAGCGCTTCCTAAGAAAGCACAATATAAATAAATTATTATTATTATTATTATTATTATTATTATTATTATTATTATTATTATTATTATGCCAATAGAGGCATTCATCCATGTTCAAATATATTTACAAATTCAATAGATTTCCTCCATACCCCTTTTCTTTTCTTCTTTTAATTGCCCTCGCGCTATCCTTAACTTCTGAGTCAATTTCTCTAGGAGGGCGATCTGTCATACTCTCTGGTACCAGCTTTTAATATGAAGCCCTTTACAATCTCTTGCTATCAACCATCTTGACACTGACAAGGGCCTGGTTCAGACAACACTCTAAACCATGCTGCTTAACCACAAAATGGTTAACAACATGCATTGTGGTTAAGCAGCATGGTTTAGTGTGTTGTCTGAACCAGGCCAAGAGTTGACTTAGTTTCGAGTTGTGAATTTGGCATGAGCAATAGATCTATTTGGTCCTTGGGTACCTTTGGATTCAGTTGCATTCATCCTGTGTTCGTGGTGTACTCTTATTACTGTAGTCAAAAAAGCCCTGTGGCCACAAGTAGAAATGCACAGATTGTATAATATCCATTCCGTCTACATGTCATGGATCATCAGATGCCTTTCTGCACATGATCAAAATTAGTTTGTTTGTTTCTGAGTTTCTGAAATTGTGCAAATTCAACTTGCATGCACATTTTGCTCATAAAACTGTGCAAATCCTTCCAAAATGTGTAATTAATCTTCCCCCAAATGAATGTGCAACTTCAGCCTCTTAAAAAATGTTTTTCATAGTTTTCTATTACTAAATTTGTGCAAAATTCTGGACAGTTAGAAAACCTGTCTGTGGAATCTGCCCGACTGGAGAAAATGCCAGTTCACTGCAAAATCCATGGGTCAGAGTCATACAACAAAAGAAGAGGCAGTAAAGAAAAAAATATATTGCTCATCATGTTTCCAAGATGTCTCCTTCAGGAGCTATAAATCAAACAAATAAATTAAAAGTAAGAATAATATCTTGTAGACAACACACTCATCCTTTTTACAACGTTCAGGGGGGTTTTCTATATTAGAATTCTACATTATTTTTTAAAAACAAACTTTAAAAGCAAATCCTACTTTACCTGAACATACAAGATTCCTATGTTTTCCCCCCTTTTAACTGATTAAGACAGTAATGAGAAAAAAATGTCATTTTTCATTTGCATAGCCTTTAACAAATATGCTTCTTATACACATCGTCATCCTTCCAGTCCCCACAAACATGAACGTGAACCAACCTGTATGTAGCTATTCAATTTCTTGATTCCAAAACCTGCAAATAAATAAATAAATAAATAAAAATTCCTTCTTTTGGGTGCTTGTACATAAAGAGCATTTTACTCTCATACTGGATGCAAACTTGAAATGTGTCTTATATCCCAGATGGTTCTTAACTAGACTACACCCCAATAAAGCTCAGACACTGATCCTGCTGTTGCTTTTGGCCAAAATATTATATATGTATTACCAATTGGTGTTGAATACACATTGCATTCTCTATAGTAGCCCAGAGAAGTCTAAGTCTTTATTAAACCCATTTGGCCACAATTTTTTTTTAAAAAATCCAAAATAATTATCTTTTGCTCAGCAATTTATCATTCCCATGCACCTTTTCAATAGCCCAAAAGATAAAATCACTGGTTTTATGTTGCTTCTCCTGAAGTGCTTGACCATTGGAGATCCCACCCTCTGATGTCTTAAATTGCACAGGTGCTCCCCTAGTCTAAGTTTTAAAGGTCTAGAAGACTTACCGATATAGATCTTTTTACAGGGACGAGATGACATAAATAACTCTAGAAAAATTATAATTTAGAAAATCGGTGATTTGAATATGATTTAAGAACAGAAGAAGTGCCATGCTGGATCAGACCAAGGGTCCATCTAGTCCAGCACTCTGTTCACACAGTGGCCAACCAGCCATTGGCCAGGAATGAACAAGCAGGACATGGTGCAACACAACCCTCCCACCCATGTTCCCCAGCAGCTGGTGCATTCTTGTTTGCATTCCAAGTATGGTCCAATCCTTTAGGTAGTTTTTTTTTGTAACAGGATTAAATGGAAGAATGCATGTTACTTGTTGTACAGTTAGGACTTTTTTGGTTTTTGGGGACATAACAGATTGCCTCATTTACAGGCGTCCACTTTATTCATAGCTGATCTTACAACCATGGTAGGGTATCCTCTTTTTTGCAGTCGTTGTGCCAAAAGCAATGATTCTCTTAGGAAATCTTGATTTTTTGACCAATTGCATTTTTTTCTTAGAAATCGGCTGTAGGGCAGATTGTTCCGAAGATGTGCTGGATGGTAACTGTCATCGTCCCCCAGGCTGTCCCATAGTCTCGGGGGTGGACTTAATATTAGAGCCCATATCTCAATTTGCTGATTGTTTTTAAAAGCCTTTTATCCCATTCATGAAATCATATGTTCGAGAGTCTACACTTTGTGTGTGTGCAAAAGATAGACTCTGTAAAGATACAGCCAGGTGACATTCTTGCCACCATGGACGTGGGATCTTTATATACCAGCATTCCACAAGACCAAGTGCTAGAACCATTCACACAACTGGGAATCCCGGTAAAATAGGATTTGTGGTCATGTGGAGGCTTTTATTTGCCTTTAAACCAATGGGAGTAGAAGCACCCTGCAGACATCCCCACTCAAGACAGGAAGGTCAGGGGCTGAAGGGGCAGGGCTGGCATATGAAAGGACGTGGGGGGCATGACTGGCATTCATGGCCCATCCCTCTTAGGCGTGTTGTTTGCACCATATTTGGTGTAAATCTGCATTACAGTCTGTTTGTGTGAGCTTATTTTGACTTTATTTAAAATTATTTTTTGGCTGCCTTTAAGAGTGGAAACCTTCCAGGGTGGTGCATAAGATAAAACCAAAGAACAAATCAATATCACCAAATAAAAACAGTGATTATAAATGAATTGAAATGTTAAAGGCCCATGTAAATAGTAGGTTTTCAGAACTAGAAGCCTCTCCCCCTTGTACTGACCAACCTAATTGACCTTGGCAGTGGAATGTAGAAGGGCTTCTGCTGATTATCTCAGAGTGTGGGCAGGCTGCTACAGGTGAAGATGATCCTTCAAGTAACTTGGATCTAAACTATTTAAGGATTTCAAGGTTAAAAGCAGCACTTTAAATTCAGCTCAGAACCACATTGGCAACCAGTGCAGCTGGTGAAGTAACAGTATCGCATGAGTCGACCCCCACCTATATCCGTATGTCCATGTTCTACACCAGTTGAACTTTCCAAACCATCTTTAAAAGCAGCCACATGTGCAACTCAGATGTCACCAGAACATAGCTAACCAAATCAGCATTCTCCTGATAGGATTGTAGCTGAAATACCAGCCCAAGTTGGTAAAAAGCACTCCTGGCCACCACTCCCAGCTGAGCTTCACCAGTTAGCAGCAAGTCCAGGAGCAACCTGCAATGACACACTTGGTCCTTCAAGGGCAATGCAACCCCCCCTGAAGACCAGATGTACTCCTCTATCCAGATTGGTTGGTTTCTCTACCCATAGTACCTCTGATGAATTCTCAGCTTGTTTGCCCTCATCCATCCCAATTGCCTCCAGACACCAGTTCAAGAGTTCAGATCTCCCTGCGTTAAGTAAATTATACCAAAGTAACAAATTTCGTCTGTAATTAACTGCTTTTATTACCCGACAACAGAATCCATTTCAAATCACAATAAATATATATCCTATATTTGCACTGGAAGGAAGGAACCTAACATGACCAAACAACTCGGAACAATTAAAAGGACTTTCAGTGATATTTATTGTTACCTAAGCATGAATGTATAAACCAATTTCTTAAAGAATCCTTTAAAAAAAACATCACACAAACAACCCGAACAAACCCCGAAAATAGAATGATAGAGCAAATGCCTTCTTTGATGCTCTGTGTAAGGCAAATTCCTTTTATATGACTTTTTTATTGGTAATATCAACTGCCCCCCCCCCCTCACAGGTCTCGGCTCTGTGGCCTTTCTCCCTTGCCCCATTTCTCTAAATTATTAATGCCGTACTGTTGATATATCGTCAGCCTTGTACATACATTCTATGAATATGCGTTTTACAGTAGGCTGGGATTTATAACAAAGCTTGACATATGCAGCTAATTCACCTAGACAGTCTTGTCAGTTTTAAGGTTCATAAATAATTGATACTTGGGGCTTGGAGTTCAGCTACTGTTAGTACTTCAGCTGTTAAATTTCAGCAGCATAATGGATGAATATTTGTTTATAATTTCTGTACATGGGCTCAATGCCTGATCCCAGGCCTCATTTACATAGGTAGATTGAGATGTTGGCGCTGTAATGAGCATATGAAGATGATGAATTGTTTTGCTCAGTGCTGGTGCAGTTCTGTAAATGTTTGATTAGTTTTGAATGGATTACAGTTAGATTATCTGGTTCAGGGGTTAAAGTGAGCCGCTCTCTGCTCCCAACGCTTTGGTGATCCCTTGCTGACAGATTTTAAAATTCATACAGTGATATTAGCGCAAGCAAAAAAGCGAGGGATATTCTTTGCAACAGATGTTTGGTAATTAAGCATACGCTTTGCTGGTTTGGAAGTTGCTCAGGAAATTTAAATCAGCATGATTTGTTTACTGTAGTTTGAGGAAATGACTGTTTCTAAAAAATAATTTACTTTTGGCCCGAAAGTACTGATAACTCCTCCCCCCTCCATGATGAAGTCAATTTTTAAAAAAGAAAACTGACAAAAATGAAATTGCATACAGATTTTGTGGGTGTGTGGTGGCTCTGGTAGGCCATGAAGCCTCACTTGAAAGTTGGGTGGTAATATGCCACTTTGTGGCTGATACTATATGAAGTTCAGTAAAAGAAATTTAGAAATGTTCAATGATGACTTCTAGGATGCTACTCTGTCATGGGAATCAGCATCCCTGAGATAAGTTCTCCTCCCCTTCCCAGCTGTATTGTAAATCAGAACTCACTGTATGAATCACTCAGTGCAGTCAGTCAGGATGCCATGAGTAGGCATGGCTGAGTACCAGCCAAGGGTCCACAC